>NC_092296.1:822500-1122500 GCF_036320965.1 Panulirus ornatus
AAGAATCATACGTGGATTGAGAGCTTCACATGAAGCCAGTGTTCCCTCTACCATACATATGGCATGGTTTCACATGAAGCCAGTGCCTCACCTCGTTGCTTAAATGGACACCATTGCCATATGAATCCTCCGCCCGTGTATTTACTGACACACACACACACACACACACACACACACACACACACACACACACACACACACACACACACACACGGTCTTGTCCGGAGATGGTCGTGCACCGTATTTCCAGACTTGCTACCTCCCCGTGTGGACAGTGCACACCTATTGGTGTTGACAGGGTGCCCGGCTAGTCTGAGGAGGCAATATCCGAAACGTCATTATAGTGTATCGTGTTTGTGGTGTTAGGACGGGTGGAGGAAGGGCTGGAACCTGGAAGCCCTTGGTCATCACCAGAGAGAGAAGGAAGGGCGTCCCACATACGCCAGGTCACGGGTCGCATGGTGGGGATGTCCTCGCTGCACCGAGTGTCGTGGACTCGTGTGTGTGTGTGTGTGTGTGTGTGTGTGTGTGTGTGTGTGTATGTGTGTGTGTGTGTGTGTGTGTGTGTGTGTGTAGGGGGGGGGGGGGGACGCCCTCCTCGCTTCAGGCAGGGAGAGGCTTGAAGGTTACCCCCCTCCTTCCCGCTCCCTCCCTTTCGAACACGAACGGTACCGCCTTGGAGCACGGTGGTACGGCCCTTCAGCACGTCGGTACGGTAGGCACGGCAGTGGTGCGCCTTCACCCGGCCGGCGGTAGAAAACGCCAGGTTGGACCAGGACTTTCAAGTCTTGTGCAAATCCTTGCTGGAGATCCGGATATAATTAAGAAATAAGTCCAGGGTTGCTCAGGAGGCAGATGCTTAGATAAGCCGGACGAGTTCATTGAGGGACTCGCTTTTAATTACCCTAGGAATCCCTTGGGGGAGGGAGGGGGATTGTAAAATCCTCTTTGAAATCCCCTCGTCTCACTCTGGGCGATTTAGGAAATACTCTCGAATACAGATAAAAACATTTTAGGTGTATGGCTTAGACAGGCTTAGCTTCTCTCTCTCTCTCTCTCTCTCTCTCTCTCTCTCTCTCTCTCTCTCTCTCTCTCTCTCTCTCTCTCTCTCTCTCTCTCTCTCTCTCTCCACACACACACACACACACACACACACACACACACACACACACACACACATACATATACATGACTGAAAAAGGTCCCGGGTTTTCTTCGAGGCCAGGAAACTGTCATCGTGCACTTGGATCGCACCGTCGTGCACGTGGATCGCACCGTCGTGCACGTGCATCGCACCGTCGTGCACGTGGATCGTACTGTCGTGCTGGTGGATTCGACAGCTGGTGATGGAGTCCCAGCTTGACAGCTGGTGTTGGAGGGAGACGTGATATCGTCCTCCCAACCCTACCACCCACACAGTCTCCCACCTACGTGTGCCCTTGCCACCACCCTGCCTCACCCCATGCCACAGTCAGAACCCTGACACCCACCCCGCCCCCACAACTCCCCAACCCCTACGCTGTAACGGCTCTGGCGAGATCGAAATATTGGTTGCCCTCAGGGGAAATGATGTGCTAATTACCGGGTGTAGTGTTGGGAGGGGTAGTAGATGAGGAGGGATGGGGTGGGGTTGGTGGGAGGAGAGGGGGGTGGCCCACCCTATTGATAAGCCATGAACTTGCGGTCTCCAACACAAGGCTTACACCCACCTTGGCTTTCCCCTCTACTGCAACCCCCGCCCTCCCCCCTCCCCTTCACAGCACACTCTCCCACCCCTTTACAACACCCCACTCACCTACAGCACCCGTCGCCCACAACACCCACCCTCCGCATCACTTGACTCCCCTCCACAACAGCCCAGAAGACCCCGCGTTTATGACGCCCCTCCACGCACACACCATCGTGTGTGTGTGTGTGTATCCTCCCTCCTGAGCGTATGGCGTCACAATCTAGCCCATGGTGGCCATTGTACAACTCCAGGTTCGTCAGAATCCTCCAGCACCTCCCGTTCTACACTCTGTGATTCCTTTACTCCTCCAAAAAGCCGGGCAGATACCCCAGGCTTTTACGAATCACACACACACACACACACACACACACACACACACACACACACACACACACACACGTTTACATGAGTAAGTGAATACAGGAACGTAGAATCCGTAGAGTTATACGAACATATGTAATAACAGCTGGATGTCTTGATGAGTCACTAGACTCATCCATGATGAGACAGGAGATGAGAAAGGCATGAATGACATGCTGGTGATTGAAGACGAGTACGTAATTCCTCTGTCGGTAACCTTGTTAGTCTCTCCTCTCTCTCTCTCTCTCTCTCTCTCTCTCTCTCTCTCTCTCTCTCTCTCTCTCTCTCTCTCTCTCTCTCTCTCTCTCTCTCCCTCTCTCTCTCCCTCTCTCTCTCTCTCTCTCTCTCTCTGCAGATTATAGACACCACCTGCTCACTGGAGGTCGTTCAAGAAAGAATAAAAATAAAGAAAGAAGGAGAGAGAGAGAGAGAGAGAGAGAGAGAGAGAGAGAGAGAGAGAGAGAGAGAGAGAACCGCTTGTTAAAACTCTGGTGCAGTTTGAGAGACTAATCACTTGCTCTCTGAAATGGAATTATCGAAGCGAAGTGTAGGTACCAGACTATTTGATCGTGCAGGTATTGAGAGAAGTTTCTGGCTTCACCACTGGCCTCAAGACCCACATAAAAATGTATATGGCGAAGGCTCTTTCGCTCGTGAATATTGGGGCGTTCGAATAATAGGATCACAATCCCCCCTCCAGGGCTCTACTAATTACTGCAGGGTTGCTGGGGCGCAGGGAGGGAAGTGGAGCCTTTTAGTAGAAAGTAGTGATAGCTTTTGTACTTAAGACTGGGGCACGGAGGGCGGCTGTTGTGGGCCTAACCTGGCAGGGATAGTGAGATCCTCCTGTAGCAGG
Source organism: Panulirus ornatus (assembly GCF_036320965.1). Classification (NCBI taxonomy): domain Eukaryota; kingdom Metazoa; phylum Arthropoda; class Malacostraca; order Decapoda; family Palinuridae; genus Panulirus; species Panulirus ornatus. The sequence goes on from NC_092296.1 coordinate 825,446, forward strand.
TACGAGGGCTGCTGTATCCCTGGAATGGCTGAGGGACTGAGGTCCTCCTGTAGGAGGGACTGTGAGTGCTGTACCCCTGGCCTGACTGGGGGACTGAGGTCCTCCTGTGGGAAGGATGGTGGCTGTCGCAGATCTGGTCTGGTGGGTAGGGGACTGAGGTCCTCCTGAAGGAGGGAGCTTGGCTGCCGTAGTCCTGGCTTTGGCTGGGAAGCCTACGGGGAAGGGACCGACCTTGTTGTTGACAATCAGTTCACATGGCAATGAAAAGTCATTTTTTTCTCCTGAACTTCTGTTCGGAAATTAAGTTCCCAAATCATTAGGTGTTGGACTTTCCATGATCAGTCAGAAACTTTGTGGTCGAGCCTGAGGGGGGAAAAGCTAAAGAAACGCGACGTATGCGTGTTCGAAAGACTTGCGTCATTGACGTCCCTGAAGTACATGATGTTACGACAGTTGAGTACGACGGCACGACCATTGACCATGACGGTACGACCCTTGAGAACGACATAACGATTCTCGAGTACGATGGTGCCATACTGGAATACGACAGTACGACCTTTGACTACGATGGTACGACACTTGAGTACGACCTGTCTGATCCCTAAGCACGACCATATGGGCCCCTTCTAAGGACAACGGTACGATCGTTGAGCACAACGGCACCACTACCGGTGCAGAACCTGACTTTTGTGACCCGACCCTTGAGCCATAGGTACATGAACTTTGACCCGTGAGAAACTGACCGTACGCCATGGGACCCCACGACCGACGGAGCTTGGAAAAGAAAGGACACTCGACTTGATCCATACACGGGCCGGGTCCCAGGATCCCAGTCCCAGGTCTCGGGGTCACAGGATCCCAGTCCCAGGTCTCGGGGTCACAAGATCCCAGTCCAAAGTCTCGAGGTCACAAGATCCCAGTCCCAGGTCTCGGGGTCACAAGATCCCAGTCCCAGGTCTCGGGGTCACAAGATCCCAGTCCCAGGTCTCGGGGTCACAAGATCCCAGTCCAAGGTCTCAGGTCGGAGGGGAAAAAACAAATGAGTGGAAAGTGTTAGCCCGGGAGAGACGTGTGTGCATCGGCGGATCCAGGCTCGGGAGCGCGCCATCGACCACAAGTCAAGAGGGAGATTGATTGTCAATAATACAGATGGTTTCTCGAGCTGTTCCTGCTGCCATGAAGCACCGACCAGCAGGAGTTTTCATCTCCTAATGTGTGTGTGTGTGTGTGTGTGTGTGTGTGTCTGTCTGTCTGTCTGTCTGACTGCCCACTCCCCCATCCCGTCCATCGCCTCCCCTACCCTCCCCGTTTCCCCAACTCATTACACCATGACATTATTCCCCTTCCCGGCTCCTAATGGCCTCATTCCGCTCATTTGCTGCGCCGGACAATTACTTCCAACATTTCTAATTCGTGACCCACTTGACTGAGGGAACATTGCTTTGACCGCGGGGTCCCGAAGCCGTCTTGTTGACCGCAGTCCACCGAGGGGAGTTGAACACGTCGCCTTGACTGTAGGGAGTTGAACACGTCGCCTTGACTGTAGGGAGTTGAACACGTCGCCTCGACCGTAGGGAGTTGAACACGTCGCCTCGACCGTAGGGAGTTGAACACGTCGCCTCGACCGTAGGGAGTTGAACACGTCGCCTCGACCGTAGGGAGTTGAACACGTCGCCTCGACCGTAGGGAGTTGAACACGTCGCCTCGACCGTAGGGAGTTGAACACGTCGCCTCGACCGTAGGGAGTTGAGCACGTCGCCTTGAACGCGGGACGTTCTACACTGAGTTGAACGCTGGGTTATTTACACACACACCGTTTCCCGTAAAACCTTTGGCGATCGATTTCCTTGAGGACGTCAGAAGACGGCCATTCCCGACCCGGGCTCAAAGTCTGCCCTCACTCCCATCAAGTTTTTAGATGTTATTAATGACTTTCTGGATAGATTTTGATAAGTCCCTTCTCCTCCCGACATCATGGCTTGAGGTAGTCCCAGACGCGCGCCGATCATCAATTATTGATTCATTTCTCTCATTACGAAATGTATTATAGAAGGGTTAGGAGAGATGATGATACCCCCCCTCCCTTTTGAGCACGACGCTCTACGACCCTGGGTCGTGGGACGGTCTGGCCTTCATACTGAAGGGTCGCACCGTCATGCTCAAAGGAGGTCGTACCGTCGTGCTCAAGGGGTGTCGTACCGTCGTGCTTAAAGGGTCGCACCGTCGGGCTCAAGGGGTGTCGTACCGTCGTGCTCAAAGGGTTGTACTATCGTGCTCAAAGGGGTCGTACAAGTAACGAGACACGCCTGGTCGTGTACACGTCTCAAAAAGTCATCGATTCTACTGTTCAGACAGTGCTATAGAAGAACACTCTTCAGACAGTGTTATAGAATAACACTCCTCAGACACTGTTATAGAAGAACACGTCTTTAGCGGCAGAGAACAGGTGAATGAGAGAGAGAGAGAGAGAGAGAGAGAGAGAGAGAGAGAGAGAGAGAGAGAGAGAGAGAGAGAGAGAGAGGGGGGGGGGGGTGGAAGTGAGTCTGCTTGCCTACCTGTGGCGTTCCTGTCGAAGGTGGAGGGCGGCGGGAAGCGTATGGACCCCGGGGAGGGCCGCGTGGTGGAGCCCGGGAGGTTGATGGAACCCTGCCGCTGGCGGTGGCGGCGGCCACGGCCGGAGCCTGGGTAGTGGTGGCGGCGGCGGCAGGGGCAGCAGCGCCCGGCCAGGCACATGCCCGCCACCGCCCGCCGGAAGTTCTGGCCCGTGACGCAGTACAGGAGGAAGTTGATGGCGAAGTTGGTGTAGAAGAGGAGCGTAAAGGTCTGCTGCAGGGTGTAGAAGAGCCCGCTGGCGTCGCACTTCTCCCCACACTGTGGGCACACACGGGTATATCATTACTCGACAGCCAGTGGGATATATATATATATATATATATATATATATATATATATATATATATATATATATATATATATAATGTTTATATATAAATATGAGTCCACGGGGAAGATGAAACACGATAAGTTCCCAAGTGCACTTTCGTGTAATAATCACATCATCAGGGGAGACACAAGAGAGAAATATAACAGTCAGTTGATATACATCGAAGAGACGAAGCTAGGACGCCATTTAGTAAGCAAGTGACTGTATGTTTGTGCGTCTGTGTGTGTATGTGTGTGTGATCCCAGCATCGGTTTAATGGAGTTTGTAGAGCTTAGGGGCTGCACTCGATGCGGGAATAGGGTAAGGTGAGCTCCTTTAAGGCGTACTTCTTCCTCGTCGAAGGTGACTTCTGGCTCGTGGTGTTACTACATGCAGACGGAGAACTGTAGCACACACACACACACACACACACACACACACACACACACACACACACACACACACACACACACACACACACACTCTCTCTCTCTCTCTCTCTCTCTCTCTCTCTCTCGCCCATTGCAGCGTTAATGAGGTAGCGCCAGTGTCATAAGTCTGGGCCTTAACCCAGGCCTTTAAGCTTAAATACTCTCGATCAAACTGGGTTGTACGGGTGTGTTCAAGTGGATCATGAAATATTGGCCAGCTAACTATAAATCTATTCCCCACATATTGGCACATTCGCTCTTGCAGTAGGAGAGCAGAATAGATTATTTATGGATTTTAATTTGCTTGTATTGGGTTTGTATATCCATTATTGGTAGGTAATATTGGTTAATACACGATGACAGCGATATTGCTTTACAGCCATAGCAAAACTTTTGCCTTAATTAAACCCCCCCCCCCCCCTTCTCATTAGCAAGTGACGTGGTGCGGGTTAATTTGATGATGTTTGCAAGGAAATTACTTTGCTGATTAATCGCGTGATATGATTGGATGGACGGTACTGTCATTAGCATGTGCTGAAGTGATGGTAGTGAGTTGGTACAAGGGAAGGGCGCTAGGTACTCACTCACCTGGTCAGGTAAGTACCTGGTCAGGTGAGGACCTGGTTAGGTAAGTACTTGGTCAGGTGAGGACCTTGTCAGGTGAGGACCTGGTTAGGTAAGTACCTGGTCAGGTGAGGACCTGGTTAGGTAAGTACCTGGTCAGGTGAGGACCTGGTTAGGTGAGGACTTGGTTAGGTAAGTACCTGGTCAGGTGAGGACCTGGTCAGGTAAGTACCTGGTCAGGTGAGGACCTGGTCAGGCGAGGACCTGGTCAGGTGAGGACCTGGTCAGGTGATTACCAGAAACTGTCACCAGTTATGGGAGGATGGCTGTAAGGGGAGGGAGCAGTGGTCTGTGGTAGCAGCTGGTGCTGTACAGGTAGCTGGGAGGCGCGGTATAGGAGGGTCTGGGACTATGAGAGGTGGGAGGCGGTGGCGTGGTAGCACCTATGGTAGCTGGGAGGACGCGGTATAGTAGGGCGTGGAGATGCAGTTTCCGTGTCAGCCTGGGGGCAGCCCCCACAAAGCAAACATGGCCATTGTTTAACCAGGTCCTTCCGGGAAGCCTTTATAATAGTTAAGGCTTTGTGGTCCCACGAGTGGCATTATTCTTTACTCCTGCGCCGCCTCCCATACAAATATATTTATATATTTCAACAGGAAAACACCTTTTTTGTTAAGACGCTATAGACCGTGTGTGTGTGTGTGTGTGTGTGTGTGTGTGTGTGTGTGTGTGTGTTGTGTATGTGTGTGTGTGAGTGTGTGTGAGGGCTGGGTTGTGGATGTGTCGTGGTTTACCCTCTCCCTCCAACCCACCTCATCCTACCTCCCTTTACCCGTGCCACCACCTGTTGACACCACTACCACCACTCTGAGGGCGCCTCCCGCTCCTCCTCCTCCTCCTCCTCCTCGTCCTTCCGCCCCTGCGTCAGGTTCCCCTACCGTCGTCCAGCAGGTATCTGTACACTGTCACGGCCTCAGCTGACGGAGTGAGGGGCGTTCATACGTGCACACCAGCTGTTGCATCCTCAGTATGCAGAGCGAAGCGCAAACATGAATATTATGCTTACATCTGGCCAGGTGGCGCCTTGTGTGGTGTTGGGTCCACCACTGCCCCGACGACAGACGCATGGGAGGCTTGTGTCTATATTCTCTCTCTCTCTCTCTCTCTCTCTCTCTCTCTCTCTCTCTCTCTCTCTCTCTCTCTCTTGAGAGGAATGTCTCCTTTCTTTCTTCTCCCCCGAGCTGTGTCGTACCTAATGACCAACAACTCAAACTTTGGACGTGGGAAGTTTTTAGCCTCCTCGAAAACTTTTAGATTCCTTCTTCTTCTTCTTCTTCTTCTTCTTCTTCTTCTTCTTTTCTTCTTCTTTTTCTCCCTCTTCTTTTTCCTCTTCTTCTTCTTCTTCTTCTTCTTCTTCTTCTTCTTCTTCTTCTTCTTCTTCTACTTCTTCTTCAAGACACGGCTTCTGACTAACACCTTTACCATAGAGAGAGGAACGTGTCTGCCAGAAGGAGCCGTGTGTCTCCTGCGCCAGGACGGTAATGGCCACTAGTGCTGGGGCAGACACCCACGACCCAGCCCCACCTCACGACCACCAGCCTCACATCACGCCCTCTACCCGCCATATTTACGACCTCATTAGGACCGCTGGGCGTACAACCCCTCCAGACGTACACACTTCCTCACTGCACATGTAAATCACCAAGCATTTACTTGTGCAAATAAAGAGCACGTCGTACCATATTGCATTTTCGCCTCAAAAAGTGTTAGGTACTCAGAGCCGTGAACGCTAGAGGGTAATAGAGGGGCAAGAGAATGACTTTCTGTGAGGAAAGGTGTGTTAACTTGGGAGGTAATTAGACCTGGCATTGGACACAGGGTGGGAGGAGCCCCTCTCCCCCCAGGCCGACCCCGCTGTCCTCCTCCTCTGAAATTAATGTTTGTTATTGTGAATCCTGCGTTGACAGAGGCGGCTCATGTGGCCGGCGGGCAGGGCCGAGGCATACACAGTAGAAAGGGTGATGCTCTGGTGAACGGTCGCGCTCGTGGTGGTTCTGGGTTGTAGCTGTGCCTCACGTGGTCCGGGAGGTTGTAGATGTGCCTCACGTGGTCCGGGGGGGTTGTAGATGTGCCTCACGTGGTCCGGGAGGTTGTAGATGTGCCTCACGTGGTCCGGGGGGGTTGTAGATGTGTCTTATGTGGTCCGGGGGGCTGTAGCTGTGCCTCACGTGGTCCGGGGGGGTTGTAGATGTGCCTCACGTGGTCTGGGGGGCTGTAGCTGTGCCTCACTTGGTCCGGGGGGTTGTAGATGTGCCTCACGTGGTCTGGGGGGCTGTAGCTGTGCCTCACGTGGTCCGGGGGGTTGTAGATGTGCCTCACGTGGTCCGGGAGGTTTCCGTTGGAGGAGTTTGCATGGCGTTTAAGGGTTGGGTCAGAGGTGAGGGAGAGGGACGAGTTTCCCCCCTGGGGAAAAGTGTCTTTGATGTTTGCGATCGCGGGAGAATTTTATGTGTTGGTGAGTTTTGTTTTGCGTAGATTTTTAGTGTCAACTTTGGGAGAGAGTTTTTGTGTCGAGAAAAAATACTTTGTTTGGTGCATGAGGTTTTTTTTTATTGGTAGTGGAAGAAACTTAAAGTTTATTCCGGAATGTTTGTTGAGAGTTAGCGATGAAATAAGTATATTTTGTCTTTATTATGCACGCTTGCTGGAGGTTGTATATTGTTTACGTGAGCGGGAAGCGTACATGTCAACATTGTTAGCGTGACACAAGTGGGTGGTAATGAGCTTCTGTGTCGTTCATGCCTTCACGACTCTTTAGCTGTCGTCCAAGACGACCCAACCTTGTGACTACTTGGACGACCCCAGGTATATTCTGGTGACCGCCTGGACGACCCCAGGTATATTCTGGTGACTGCCTGGACGACCCCAGCTATATTCTGGTGACCGCCTGGACGACCCCAGCTATATTCTGGTGACTGCCTGGAAGACCCCAGCTATACTCTGGTGACTACCTGGAAGACCCCAGCTATACTCTGGTGACTGCCTGGAAGACCCCAGCTATACTCTGGTGACTGCCTGGAAGACCCCAGCTATATTCTGGTGACTCCTCCTCCTCTCAATATAGCAAACAGGATAGAGATCCGGGGAGTTAATGGGTCTCTTGTACACACCAAACATGACTATGTTCAGGCTGGGGATCTCTCAGTCTTCACTGCTACCTGGACCCACACGTGCTCCGTACCCAGCTGTGGCAGCGAGTCTCCTGCTGCAGGTGTAGGTCTGTGTGAGCCACAGGTGTGGTGACAGGTATGGCAGATGTGGACGAGGTAGGGGAAGGCACATGACCATGACAGCCCTGTAGGGGGGAGGCGGGATGACAGGGGGACAGTTGTTGGTCTGTCAGGGGCGGTGGCAGGCGGCCCCTTCCAGCTCTATAGACCAGGGAGGCCTCTCCACCCAGTAGGATAGCTGGAAGGCGCTCCTCACCCGTGCTTCGACCTTCCCTCCCTTTCCTTCCTCCCTTCCCTCCCTCCCTGCAGACGAACTTGGGTTGTGTCATCCCCTCGCGACGGGAACTTGTTGCTTCCCGAACGTCGGGACCCGGTAGAGAGAGAGAGAGAGAGAGAGAGAGAGAGAGCAGCAGATGGACTTCTTGAGCACGACGGTGCGTAGCTCCTTGAGCAAGGCATTGCCAGACATCCCCCCATCGAGCACGAGTGCACGACCATCCGGGGCCGTGGCACGCCTCGCTCTCGTCCAGCCCGTGCTCAAGGGTCGGTCCGTCGTGCTCAGGGAGGAGGTGTGGAAGTGGTGCTGGTGGTATTGTCATGGAACGAACGTATGCCAGATGACGCCTCCGGGCGGGGAGGAGGGAACCTGCAGGTGCCAGAGTGGGGGCCACACAGAGACACGACCCACTAATCCTTCCGTCACTCAAATTTTTTTTCTTTGCCACTTTTGTCTTTCTCGGGCTGACTGACTGGCCCTGAGGGGAAGGGAAGCCCTAATGTTAGGGCCAACAGGTAATGGGTGGGGAGAGAGAGAGAGTGAGAGAGATGTAAGGGCGAGATTACGTGAATAATGAAGGTAATGTCGAGTGTAATGGCGTGGAACGTTGAGAGGGCGAGAGTATGCAAGGGTGTGTAAGGGTAAATATGCCCAGGAAGTGTAAGGATGTAGCGTGAGGACCAGGGGGAGGGATCCTGGGATAGTGTGAGGGTGTAAGGGTGAGGACCAGATGGGAACACTGGGATAGTATATTGTGGATAGCAGTGGATGTTAGTATGTGAGTATGTAGGGTGACATTAGCCGTCCATAAGTATGTGTGGAGCCTTGGCCAAGGGTGTCACCCTCTCCCACGCCCAAGGGTGACCGCTCTCACCGCTGTTCCAGCACCTTAAGACGTCCTGTTCCGGAATGTCCGGAGAACGGTTCTGTTTCGCTTGATGTGTGGGGGGAAGGCGGAGTGGAGGGTGGCAGATCTGTTCCGGCTGAGGGTAGCTGAACCCGGACGGACAGGTGGCACGGTCATGGGAGGGAGGGTAGCTTGGGTGAGGAGGAGGAGGATGTGTGTGTGTGTGTGTGTGTGTGTGTCTGGTGGGAGGGTGGGTTTAGATCACACGTCCCACCCCACCCTTGACAGTGGGTGAAGAGGCGCGCCATTTGTATGTAAATAGCTTATGGTTCAGCCACTGGTGATGACAGCCGCTGATGTCGGCTGCCACGGTGGTGGTGGTGATGATGGTGGAGAGGAGGAGGAGGAGGCTACCAGGTGGTGGTGATGATGATGGTGGAGAGGAAGAGGAGGAGAAGGAGGAAGATGCTACCACGGTGGTAGGGGGTGATGATGGTGGTGGAGACAGAGGCCGCCCCTCCGCGCGCGCACTCTTACGCAGGCCCGGAGCTACTCCACCACAGCCTACAGCCCCACAGTACGGAAAGTTTTACACGTATTCCATATTTTTTTCCCCTGTTCATCGTCCCATATAAGAAGACGTTGTGGGCTTGAGTCCATTAAGGAAAGTGATGGTGTTGCTGGTCGCTGGAAAATTCACAGCTTACGGCTCTCGCTCTCTCTCTCTCTCTCTCTCTCTCTCTCTCTCTCTCTCTCTCTCTCTCTCTCTCTCTCTCTCTCTCTCTCTCAGTTTACGCTATAGCGTTAAAGTGCGCTACGAAGCTTTTTTTTTTACGTGCTGAGAGGAAGGTTTGTCAAGGGAGGAGCCCCGGAGGTGAGGGGAGGAGTGGTGGTGGTGTCTGTCATCGTGCAGATCGCCCGTCAGACCTACGACGAGATGAAAATTATCCTCATATTGTTGGCTTGGGTCGGCGGAAGGACGACACACACACACACACACACACACACACACACACACACACACACACACACACACACACACACACACACACACACGTAGCAGTAGATGGCGGACGTCTTCATGTGTGATATATATATATATAAATATATATATATATATATATATATATATATATATATATATATATATATATATATATATATAGATCCGTGGTGCAATGGAGAGTAAATATTTCTATATTTTACCAGCAACGTAAAGGCATTGTTTGAGGTGCCGGTTCTGTCGGGTGTTATTTTGTACGTTCTCATCGCACGTCCTCAGGATCGAACCCACCTTCGTATCTGGTGATATGAGACCCATACGAATATTCTGACGTTGCAACGCTTCCTACAGAGGAAGATACAACTATGCAAATGATTCTAAGTAGGAGCACCGGGAGCAGGGTAAGGTAGGCTCCCGACCAGTGCTAAAATTTAACTATTAATGTACAGTGGAAACGTTTTGACCTGAGGTGCGGCCATGTAGTCCTCCAGTGTCAGTTTCTTTACGAGCGCCCGGCATCTCCTCACGTCCTAGACAAAGTATTTTATTGCTCTCGTGAGATGTGATTATTGTGTATATGTGTGTATATGTGTGTGTGTGTGTGTGTGTGTGTGTGTGTGTGTGTGTGTGTGTGTACATAGGCTGCAGTATGTGTGTGGTAGGGCAGGAACCATGATGGCAGTGGTAGGTAATGGTTCTGGTGTAATTAACGCGTTACTTCCTCATCAGATGGTGTGGTTACTGGGGCAACGCAGTCCCCAACACCCACCTTCCCGCTCCAGGCTTATACAACGCTCGTCTTGACATTTCATTTAGAAAATGGACGAAGAAAAATGAAAAAAAATACATATATATGAGGGCCGATTCTTGTCCTTTTTCGTTTTTAGTTTGATTTTCCGGATGCGCCGCGTACGGTTCATATAGTTGTGGGGTAAGGTTGTCACCTTGGTTGTGGTGGTGGTTGGTGGTAGGGACATACAAGGGTTCCCTTCACCTCTGGCGCCTCCCTATACAGGTCATGTTCACTACAGTGGTGTCTCAGGCAGTACAGGCAATGTGGTGGTCATGTGTGCATGGTCCGTGTGCATGACGGGTGCGTCCATGGTTCACCCGTCATGCACAGCACGTCGGGGCCACTCATGACTTCGTCCAAGCGGGGTAGTGTCTCTCTCTCTCTCTCTCTCTCTCTCTCTCTCTCTCTCTCTCTCTCTCTCTCTCTCTCTCTCTCTCTCTCTCTCCCCCCTCGTGTTAGAACAGGGTTATCAACACCCCATACCTCACACCATCTGGGCTGCTTTCTCCTAAAAAAAAGAATCCCTCATTATGATCGAGTAATCCTCACCCTCCTCCCCCCCAGTCACTACCGTCTCCCCTGCCCTCATCGCCAAGCCTGTGTTCCACCTGGTGTGACCTCGGTTTCCCCCCTCTCGACGTCAGGAGCGCTGGGGGGGTCGTGTCATGACGGCTGGCACTGCAGACGTCAACACACTTAAGGGGGTCATTACCCATAAGGTCGTGGTAACCCCCCCCTCCCTCCTTCCCCCCAACCCGTGTGGTCAGCCCGCCCCGCTCCTGTGGTCATCCCGCCCCACCCTAATGGACACCCTGCACGCCGTAAACAAGAGCCACTTCCGTCAACATCGCCCCTCCTCCTGCACAGACAGACACAGACACGCACCTACAGACACCGTGGTAGGCTGGAGGAGGTGTGTAAGACAGAGCACAAGGACCAGACAAATGTCTTTAAGGCGTTGTAAGACAGGAGAACAATGGGGAGGGTGGACGTTACGTGGGACGTAAAGAACAGGTGGTTGTGAGGGAATTGGCTAAGTATAGGGAGGAGATATTCAGATGGCATGTCGTAATCTAATTACAAAGGAACTCTAACTATGCGCTCAGCTGTGGTAACTTGGGCGTGTGAACAGATGGGTTGAAGTTAAAGGGGGGGGGGGGGAAGGAAGGGCTTCCGTCAATCAGGGCTTGACGGGAGACGGACGGGTGCCGTCACTTGGAGGTCTGGCGGGGATCGGGGAGAGGGGACGGGGGCTGACAGACACGGTAAGAGACAGGCAGACACAGACTTAGTGAGAGACAGATACATGCAGACAGTGAGAGATGGAAAGACAGAGAGATAGTGAGAGATAGACAGACAAGAGACACAGTGAAAGATGAAGAGACAGACGCAGTGAGAGACAGACAGATTCAGTGAGAGACAGACAGACACATTAAGAGACAGGCAGACGCACGGTGAAAGAAAGGCAGATATGGACAGAGAAAGACAGGCAGACACAGACAGGCAGCCGGACAGGCGAGGACGAAGGAGACAGAGTAGAAGACTGCCGACGAGGGACGTCACTTAAGAATGGCGTTGAGCTGGGGCATGGGGGTGGCTGGCTGGTCTAAACCAATAATTCCCACTTTCCCAGCTCTCTTCAGCCCCTCAGGCACAGCTACACAGCGCGGGGATTAAATCAGCCGACTGTGAAAGCCATCCATCTGTGTGTGTGTGTGTGTGTGTGTGTGTGTGTGAGGTTAGGGCGGGAGGGACGGGGAGGTGGCGGACGTCCCAGACCATCAGAACAGCTCACCGGTGTATAACAGTGTTGAGATAATGTTGCATGCTGGTGTTGCTGCTGTTGCAATACATTGCGCCAACGCATTGGTCTGTGCCTTGCAACACCTCATTAATGTCACAGTGTTGGTAACCTGACTCTCATTGGCTTCTAAATCCACCAGCTTGTTTACATATTACACACAGGGTGTGTCTAATGAAGGTAATAGATTGTATACGAATGTTGTGGGTTGCACAGCCTCGCAAACCTGTGTAGATAGATTGTATACGAATGTGGTAGGTGTACACAGCCTCGTGCACTGTCTTCAGGTAAGGTATGTCGTGTTGAATGATGACTCACTGGTATAATGTTTGCTTGCCCCAAATGGCGGCAGGGTAATAGGAATGCGTGGTAACATGAGATTAGCACGGAAGGTTCATAGGAGTGTATGGTAATTTGTGAATAGCATGGCAGGTACATGGGAAAGTGAGGTGACAGAGGACCTGATGATCTACGACAAGGTCCTCTGCTGGAGGACAGTAGATGAGAAAGTATGACAGTAAAGCAGAAGGCTCCTCCCCACCCGCTATGCCCTCCGGCACATTTACGTGCATGGCGGCAGGACTGTAAAGCAGAAGGCTCCTTCCCGCACATCACTTTCTGCGACACATGTGGGTAGATGGAGACAGGTTAGTAAAGCAGAAGGTACGTGCTTGTGTGCGTGTGTGTGTGTGTGATGCTGCGTCTAGTCACATAACCTCACAGTACGCTGTAGCGGCACTGTGCGTGTGCACCCGCGGGAGAACATTTTAGATTCTGGCCTGGCATCGTAAATGCTCTCACATATACCAAATGTCCTCATGTTTTCTCGAATTCCTTCCTTATCTTTATGAATGCGTCCTTTTGTCCATCAGAAAACGGCAGCGATTCTGAGATGACCGAATTTTTAGACGTATCTTTAAATGATTTCGTATCAGTATTTACTGAGAGAGGATTCAGTTGACCCGTACTGGTGATGGCGCTCGTGCTGAGCGTAACCCCGAGAGGCGAAGCTGTCACTGGAGTGTGTCTTTTTGAGGGAGTTGTGGGTCAGTAGACGTATGTATGCGTATCGCACAGTGCCTCATGTTGCCTCATTTTCTCATGGGGTGTTTCTACGTTCATTAACGTCAGTGGGATTCATTCTCCTTCTCGAAGACTGGGCCTCGTGTGTTATGTGTGTTGTTACGTAAAATACTGGTCATTGCGACTTCTTTCTCCAGATGTGCGAGTTGTGGCTGGTTCGTGGTTTGGGCTGTAGGTCCATCAACAACAATGGTCACATTAAGGCCGACATCATCTACCTACATCTAGCCAATTATTGTAGAGACAAAAATCTTTACCACTTCAGATGTTGAGGCTCGCTCGCAGACCTCTGTAGTATACCCTCACCGTGTCTATGGTCCTCGGAGGTGTATATGCCGCGCCCATAGACCACACCCTCCGCGCACCACACACACACCCCTACATGTTTCCCTAGCCTGTTGTTCCCCGTCGTAGAAGAAGACCACCCTCCTCTTCCTTTGGACCTGTCAGAGGCGGTATCGTTGATCCCGCCGGCGGGGCGCCACGCGGTTAAAAAGGTTGATGGTGTTTTTTATTTTTGTCCTTTCACCCATGGCTGCGGGTATTTCATGTATTGTTTTCCCAGCCGACACAACCAGCTAATGCTGTTATGCGGCAGCCTCCGCCCGGAGCGTCTGGCCCCCGCGTCTCTCTCTGTCTCTCTGTCCTTTGATAGCGAGTTGGCTCTCTGAGGCATGACTTGAGTTCCTCCATCATCATCTCTCTCTGGATTCGTAGTTCATATATGGGGCTTCTCCCCAGGGCAGAGAAGGAGCCTGGCGAATCCCCTCCGTGGGAAAAGGTGTATGATGGGTAGCGTTACCGCGTTTTGATCTCAGTGGTTCGATCGTGGGAAGCGGGTAGACAGCGTGCAACCCACCCAGCAGTATATACCCTCGCTGTGGGCCGTAGATGACTTGGTCTAGCCTGGCCAGCTCACGGCTCGAGATCTCCCCCAGTGATATCCTTGTCACTAGGACGTGACACTTACTTGACACGCCCAATTGAGGCTACCAGGGGGTGGCCATGCCCGGGGACTTGGCCCTCACTGAAAGGCCCAGTGATATAGGAGTGCCCATGTCGAGGACATGGCCCTTACTCACAGGCCCAATGAAAGGAGTGGCCATGTCGAGGCCTCACTGACAAACCTTAATGATATTAGGGATGGCCATGCTGGGGGACACAGCCCTCACTAATAGTGAACCATGCGTTTATACAGCGAAAATTATTTAGCAAGCAGGGCGCCGCAGCGAGTGTACTTATTCTATATTCCATACTGGTTGTTCGCCGGGCGCCTCAGTCTGATGGAGAATGAAAAACCCAGCGCTCGGGGAAGTTAACTACCGTATTGGCGGCTGGGACGTCATTGTTTATGCATGGCTTTAGAAAGTCGCCTGAAGATGCATGCATCTCGGCCGCCTCATGCCCCACACCTATACCTCCAAGTTGGTTGGTAATTAATGTGCCAGACTTCAACCCCCGCATGAAGTCATTCCGCTTATTGATAACCTTTTTGAGCACGACGGTACGACCCATGAGCACGACGATACGATCCTTGAGCACGGCTGTACGACTCATGAACCCGGCTGTACGACTCATGAGCACGAAGGGACGACCCATGAACACGACTCTGCGACCCTTGAGCACGGCGGTACGACCCTTGGGCACGACGGTGCGATCCATGCTCAAGGCTCCTACCGCCGTGCTCAAGGCTCATACCGTCAATGCTCAAGGCTCCTACCGTCGTGCTCAAGGCTCATACCGTCAATGCTCAAGGCTCATACCGTCAATGCTCAAGGGTTGCGTCGTCGTGTTCGAGAGTCGTGCCGTCGTGCTCAAGGGATAAAGGGTTCAGTAATTTCCTAGTGTGTCTAACCCAATTGACTGACAATTAGGAGCGGAATTAGACTTAGCTTTTTAAATTGTTGGTTTAATTTCGCACATTGTGTTGCTCCTCACTCCTTCCCCACGACCGCGCGCACACACACACACACACACACACACACACACACACACACACACACACATCCTCTTGGTCTGGTCATTCTGACAACCTCTGAAAAGTGTGCTTTCGCTTCGTAACGTCTACTGACTTGTCGAGTACCTTGGTTCGATACTTTCGTCTTTTGGTGATGTAGTGATATGGTTTCTGTGGTATACTGTATGATAGGGGTTCGATGCCCCTTGCACTTGATCTCCCTGCAAGTGTTAAGGCTGATCCTTCAGCAAGTTTTAAGGCTGACCCACCCTGCAGCAAGTGTTAAGGCTGACCCACCCTGTAGCAGGTGTTAAGGCTGACCCACCCTGTAGCAGGTGTTAAGGCTGACCCACCCTGCAGCAAGTGTTAAGGCTGACCCACCCTGCAGCAGGTGTTAAGGCTGACCCACCCTGCAGCAGGTGTGGTGGAGGCTCACCCAGAAGAAGATGTAGGCTCTCATGCCGTAGGAGGGCAGGTTGAGGAGTATGAAGACAGTGGAGATGATGAGGAGCATCTTGGTGACCTTATTCTGTGACCTGACCCTCGGGGTCTGGCTCCCACGCCCTCCGGCTACCACCACCACGCCCGAGCCGCTGCTCCCGCCCTCCTGGCTGCCCATGGACCCCGCCCATCCACGGTTCACGTCGCTGGAGGCCGAGGCGTTGCAGTGGGCCAGCGTCATCGAGTGACGGAGACGTTCGACGTGCCAGACGCAGCGAGCGATGCGGACGTTGAGCGTGACGACGGTGAGGACCGGGAGGACGAGCGTGAGGAGCGTGTCGATGTGGTTCATGGTCGTGGCCAGACGCATGTACTGCGGCCGCACCTTACACATGGTACGGCCCGCCCCTGGGTGGTGCCCCGGCGCTGCAGCCACCAGCAGGTACGAGTACAACAGGAGCGCCACCGCCGTCAGGAGAAGAATAACGAGTCGGGCGCGACGCACTGTGCAGACCGTCGCCCTCAGGAGGGGATAACACACGGCGATGAACCTCTCCACTGTGAAGGCCACGACCAACCACACGCTCAGGAAGGTGGTGACGTAGATAGCGTAGTTGATGGCCTGGCACCAGCCGGGCTGGTTCAACAGGTCGTGGCCGATCATGGAGAGCCAGACCTAGCAGGAGCGTCACCAGGAAGCCCGTGTCGGAGGCGGCCAGGGCGGCCAGGTAGCAGGAGGAGCTGAGGGTCCGCAGCTTGGTCGAGTGGAAGACCCACACGCTGACCACGTTGCCCACACACCCGAACATCACCAGGACCGGCGTCACCCAGAACTGGATGTGGTCGATGGCGTACAGTTCCGACGTCCACTCCACGCTCCTGTTGTCCCAACCGCCGCCCTCCCAGCTCCTGTTGTCCCAGCTGGTGTTATCCCAACTCATGTTATAGTCCCAGCTGGAGAACACCTGGGCAGGCCATGGCGTCACGGCGACGCTCTCCGTCACACCCGCCATCCCCGAAGTGCGTCACGCTACCTGTGTCTTCCCTTACCGTCACCGTTACCACAGCCAGTCACATTCTGGTGGGCCAGGGCGTCTCATGGACCACTTACCACTCACATACACACGCTCCAGGGACCAACCACTGGTCTCAAATTACGAGGACTCTATTATAAACTCCGTGACCGTCACTAACAGGGAATCCGACCCCATTGGGTGAACACATGTTGTCATTCATCTGTTTCAGCTACATCAGTCACGTGTTTTGCTCCAGTGTTCTGGTACTTATTGAAAGCGGGATGATAATTACACTTTATATGGTAAGTGAAAAATGATAATAATGGGCCCGAAATCTGTCTTTCCCGGTCACTGAGATATGAGATGTTAGGCGGCTTGGGAGGAGGCGTGGTGTGGCGGTTGGAGGGCGTGGTGCTGTCGTCAGTGACGGAGGGAGGGAACTGGGCGGTGCCAAGAGGCAGGGAGAGCCGAGCACCACGTCAAGCGAGGGGTCAACACACACTGGCTGCCCTCGCTCTCCGCCTCCTCTCCCAGCATCACCTTACTCTCACCTCTCCCACACTCCCCGCTCGTGCCCCCCTCCCGCCTCCCGCTACACTCTCACCTGAGACCTGCCCTTCCCTTCGGTAAATCATTAGTGTTGTCATTAATCTCCCGTTCCCACACCATCGACGTTAGCGAGGGGGGGAGGCGATCCTTTAGTTCCTCAAATCACCTTTTAGTAATTCATGGCACATACATGACGTGTCCAGGTGAACGTACGACCTTTATATTGTACCCGTAAGGGTCGCAGGTTCGGTTTACACCTCAGAAGGGCATCCGTGATACATTCATCCTAGCGGGAAACGCGAGTTTTATGGTCCAGAGGTAGACACATCCCTGTGGTGTTGGACAGCCAGTCGGTGGCCCCAGAGTTCACATGGGTATGAGGTGTACATAGAGCTTAACGCATCGATGGTATATTGTATTGAAATCACGACGAACAAGGTAATACCCGACGCCTCGGAGAGAGAGAGAGAGAGAGAGAGAGAGAGAGAGAGAGAGAGAGAGAGAGAGAGAGAGAGAGAGAGAGAGCAGAATGTTCGCCAAAATCGGGAGAAAAGAGATTATTATTATTATTTTTTTGGCCCATCTGAATTTGCGTCTCTTTAGGTCGTAATTTCGGCTGCATATTTCACTTCTTTTATTCAAGTTTTCCTTTGAAACTGTTTCCTCGGCGAAGTTTGGGGGTCTGAGCGTTTTCAGAAATAGCCTTAACGAAGTGATTTCCTCAGATATCTGGGTGATCAGGTTGGGTTAAGCCGCCACTGTGTCTGACCATTATTGCTCCTGCTGGTTCTCGTTTGCACGAGATCGCCCCCCCCCCCCCCCCCACGTCCTTGCCTGTCTGGATATATATATATATATATATATATATATATATATATATATATATATATATATATATAAAGCCGGGATGACTATTTTAATGCACTATTTACTTAAAACCAAAGTCAGTTTAACACACTTTCCTTTTTCTTAATTTTTTTTTTCTTATTTTCATGAAAAAATGTATATCAGATACCAAATGATTATTATGGATAAGGCTCAGAGTGGAGGTCAGGTGTGGCTCGCAGGTGGTGGGGTGAGGAGGGAGTTGAGGTCAAGATCAATTGCTCCACCTTCCTCCAGCTGAGCCGCCTCGCTGGGAGAGAGCTTGACCTCAGCCTTGGACGGGCTGCGACGCACGGACCTCAGCCTCGGGCTAGGAGGAGCGGGGTAGTCTATATCTGGACGCCTCTATCCTGTGATGAGGTCGGATAAGCTGGCGTTATGTCTGTAAATTGTTCCTGATAGCCTCATTCAGCGCGAATGCCTCTCCTTTTATTGTGTAGGTCTGGATATATATATATATATATATATATATATATATATATATATATATATATATATATATATATAAAGAGAGAGGGGTCTTGTGGAAGGCATTCTAAGTACTTGAGTTTGATGGAGTGTTTACAAAACGTAGTGAGGTTTTAACCGGGAGATTGCACGGCAGATGTGCGAGTAGGAAGTGAGGAGGTTGAGTGTTCCCTGTGAAGATAGATCTGCATCTAGGATGTGTAACGTCAACGTGGACGGAGGTGAACGCAGTGATGTTGCCACCTAGCTGTGACATCCCTCCCTGCCCACCACATCCTTGGACATCCCTTCGTGCCACCGTTGCCCTCAGGAGCCTCGACTGGTGAACCTCTTCAACCACTTCCAGCACCGGGGGCCACTGCCACGCCGCCAGCAGGTGTTGGCAGCGTGTCTCCCAAGCAGCACGTGGAAATGACAAGTAATCCACTATGCTCACTACTGCCTCGTCCCTTGACATGTCTGGAGACGTTATTAACCCAGGGAATCTTCCCAGTGTGTATATATATATATATATATATATATATATATATATATATATATATATATATATATATATATATTTTTTATATTTATATATTCCTATGAGTCCACGGGGAAAATGAAACACGATAAGTTCCCAAGTGCCCTTTCGTGTAATAATCACATCATCAGGGGAGACACAAGAGAGAAATATATATATATATATATATATATATATATATATATATATATATATATATATATATGTGTGTGTGTGTGTGTGTGTGTGTGTGTGTGTGTGAGAGAGAGAGAGAGAGAGAGAGAGAGAGAGAGAGAGAGAGAGAGAGAGAGAGAGAGAACAGTGTTCATGTTATGCATTTCATCCTAGACGTGGATGCGATCGAATGAGGGCCATGTCTTTGTCTGTTCGTAGCGCTCGTTCGTCAATGCGGGAAACGGCGCACAGGTATGAGAGTACCCCATGAGCCCGGTGACTTCCCCTCCAGTATTATTAGCTCTTGAGTACGTTGACCACCCAACGGAGTGTTGCTTCACCTGGAGTACGATAATTACCCCTCGAGTATCTCCTCTGGGTATGATTAACCTTCAAGTACGAGGTCCTGAGTACGATAACTTCAGGCCGTGTGTACGATGGCTTCCCTCTGAGTACATGTCATGTATTTACCCCCAGTTTGGCCGGATTTCATCCCACCCCCCACCCGAACATTAATCACTGAATTTACATAGTAATCCTGGCGGCATCATGGGGAACTTCTTTACGGGTCAGGGAGAGTTATATTCCATGGATGTGTCTCCGAGGTATGAACGTGAAGACAAGACCAACATTTGCAGCTCTCTCTCTCTCTCTCTCTCTCTCTCTCTCTCTCTCTCTCTCTCTCTCTCTCTCTCTCAACAGTAGGTCTTTGTTATGGGTTCAATACAATATTTATATAAAAATCTCTAAAGTGTATATCGCAAACGAAGCCATTTTGCACGTCTGTTCCTGACGCTACCTTGTCGGAGGCCGGACAATGCAGCTGGGCATGAAAAATATATACAATACTGCCTTTTCTGGTTAGTGATATATTTTCTATTTATATATATATATATATTGTGGCAGGGTGGGGGGCGATGGCGGGGTAATTTGCATATGCGGAAGACGTCCCACCATCTGTCTTATATCTGGAGAGGTTTCCATCAAAAGATTTGCATACGGGAAGGGTAAGCGATCTGTCTCGCCTCCCGCCGCCACCACACGGGTGTGGAGATGATTCCGGCGAATATTCCTGGAGGCTGTGGGGTGAACACACACACACACACACACACACACACACACACACACACACGCACACACCACGCAGTTTCGCAAGCGTGGAAAAGGAATGCTGGGTTTTGATGCCACATTCCAAAGCGTCTTCATTTCGACGTAAGGGAACCATTTGTTAATTTTTTTTCATCGCATGAGTGACAGTGACACATTTCACACATCTTTTGGGCATTTGACACGTCACCCTCCCATCCTGGGATAGGCTGAGTCCCGGACATGGTTTACGCTTCAGAGGGGAAAATGATGTGTGAAATATAGTTGTGGACTGATCATTCCAGCCAAGTGTAAAACGGGGTAAAGAATTTATAGCAATGGCTTATGGTAGAGATCTGTGCATGCCACCTGTCCCCACTTATCCTTGTGGTATAGGGGGAGTTGTTTAGCTCCAGTTACTCTATGAGGGTTTGGCTAAGTGGAAAGGAAAAGAAGTCATCATTAGGGTCATTTTTTTTCTAATTAAAGTCGTGAAAATGAATACTGCAGTTAGTTATATATATATATATATATATATATATAAAGGCCCAGTCATCTGTTCTTAACGCTACCTCGCCAATGCGGGAAATGGCGAATAGTTTGAAAGTTTAGTTTGAAAGATATATATATATATATATATATATATATATATATATATATATATATATATATATACATATATATATATATATATATGACTTTTGAATATGAATTTCTGTGGCATCGGAACATTATATTTTGTCTTAATGGCTCAGACATTGAAAATTATAGCAGTTCTTCTGGACAAGTATTTTTTTTCCAGTGGAAAATCCATGGAAATAGAGGATATAGTTTAAGGTGAGAGGAAATAATACTTTAGTGAAGTGGCTTATTTGCAAACTCCCTGCGAACCAAAGGTTCATTCGTCTCAATGAATACGTCTTGTACGACCCTTGAGTACGATGGCATGGACTTGAACCTGTACGGCCCTTGAGTGCGATGGCATGGACTTGAACCTGTACGGCCCTTGAGTACGATGGCATGGACTTGAACCTGTACGGCCCTTGAGTGCGATGGCATGGACTTGAACCTGTACGGCCCTTGAGTACGATGGCATGGACTTGAACCTGCCCGTAAGAAAGAAAAAAAGGTCGTACGTGCCCATCATGCTTAAAGGTCGTCCCTTGCATCACGGTAACATTCAATCGTCAGTGAATCCGATCTGTCCCATTAACTGTTGACTACTCACCCATGTTCTGTGAGTGAGAGAAGGGGGGAAAAAAATGCATTGAAATCCCCGAGTACCCCTCCCATTTTCGAACCGCCATCAATGACCTTCCCCGTAAAGGAGTCTTTAGCATTCATTTCAGACGTCATTGTCACCCATCATTTGAACCTCATGTCTTGAAAACAGAGTATGAATGAAGTAAAATGAACTTTTCCGACAGATGTCTCATTATTCAAGCGATGCAAGTTTTGTCCTTAAGAGATGCACCGAACTCAAGGGTCCATATCAGTTTCAGCGACAGACATCCATGACAAAACAGATTCTGTCATTTCTTCTTAACAAAGATGTTATCTAGCGCATATATATATATATATATATATATATATATATATATATATATATATATATATATATATATATATATATATATATCACATGCCTTACAACCTGTGGCGATGCCACGTGTAAACAACAGTGTTTTTTTTTTATTTTGCATTTTATTGTACCCTTGAGTGCGCTTTACTTTCCAAGCCTGTGTTCCTGGAGCTCCATTAGGGGAGAGAGAGAGAGAGAGAGAGAGAGAGAGAGAGAGAGAGAGAGAGAGAGAGAGAGAGAGAGAGGAGAGAGAGAGAGAGACTCCTGGGTAGGCTCCAGCTTGCGTCGTACCGTCGTAGTCAAGGGGGTTGAGGACGCAAGTCTGACACATATATCCGACTCTCGCGTTGCTTCCCAGGTCGGGTTTCAAGGGATAGGGGTCTTAGAGCGTGGGTTGGGTTGGGGGGGTGCTTAGGTAACTACCAATTACCATGCGTTTCCCCCTTATTGCCATTCCGTATCACTGTAATTTCCATGTAAACCCCGAGTTAGGGCTGTTGAGGCTTCGCATCCTCCTCTTCCCCGAGATAATACAGGGATTACATGGAACGCGACAATGTACTTTGTAGCTGTAAGTCTTAAACCGTATTCTCGCTACGCCAGAATAACAAGAGTAAAAACGCTTTTAGTCAGATTTTGGACTTAAGGTAGCGAGGTGAATCTGTATTTTTCTGTCGTCTTTTAGGCAGGGTCGCACCTCACACTATGGATGAGGAAGCCATTTTCATGAGGACCAGGTTTCCGGGCCAGTGTGCACGGAGATTGGTCTGCTGTGAGGCACTTTACCAGCTGCCATTAATTTCTTTCCCCCCCCCACCCACCTTCTGGGGTCTCTCTCTCTCTCTCTCTCTCTCTCTCTCTCTCTCTCTCTCTCTCTCTCTCTCTCTGGGGGAGACGTCCTGCTGTTTATTCCTGTCATAAATTTTTTTGTTTTCACATTTCCCCCGTTGTATTTCCCTCTTTTTTTTTTTGTAACATATCCTCGTTTCATTTTATTGAAATATTGTTCCCTTTTCTCCCTGTTTATTCTCGTCTTTTTTTCTGGTCGTTATCCTGTCACGTGCCACAGCGGGGAAGGTGTGTGTGTGTGTATGTGTGTGTGTGTGTGTGTGTGTGTGTGTGTGTGTGTGTGTGTGTGTGTGTGTGTTCAGTTCTCTGTTTGCACGGGGAGGGCGCTCTGCACTCGTGGGGGCGACCTCCATCTTCAACATTCTTCCCTCCCGCCATTACAACATTTTTAAACCTCCGTGTGAATCCAGTCTGCATATATTAATATTTAGTCTTCACTACATAACTTCTTCCCTCCCCCGACCCGCACTGGGGAGCTTATTATGGCGGCGTATTCAGTTCTCCGCAGGCTCTCCTCCTCCCTCTCTTTCCCTCCCTCCCCACCTCACCCGGCCATCGCATGTGTGTCATGAGGTCAGGGCGCGGGTGAGGCACCTTGCCACGCGGCAGTAATGTGATTTACCTGTTGCCTCCCAGCTTGGCTCTGATGATGTGGGAGGTGGCTACTGCCACCACTGCTCCTCCTCCTCCTCCTCCGTCCACACCCGCCTAGAGGCGCTCCACCACCCACCCCTCAGTTCATAATGACGCCTCCTTCCTCCTGCTCTCTTGCCTCCATCCTCTTCACTTCCTGACACCCCACCAGCCCTCTCTCATCACACACACACACACACACACACACACACACACACACACACACACACACCCACACACACACACATACACACACACACATACACCTCCCCCTTCTGACCAGGCCACACGCTTCCCCCCACACACACTCTCGGTTACGTACGCTGGGTACAGACAGACGTCCCCCCCCCAACCTTCCCCCTCCCATCTAACAAGGTCACACTTGCCTGACACCACTTGCGTTACCCCCTCTTCCACCCCAACACCCCCCCACACTACCTCCTCCACTCGTGTTCAATTACGTTGTTTTTTTCCCCCCGGACAGTGACGATGATTAAATTCACTTACCCCCACCCTCCCTCTCTCTCCTCTTTCTATCTATCTGTCCATCTCTCTCTCCGGCGATAGATCTTTTTATTGTGAGGTGCTGGTTGAATTACAGCAGTGGCAACGTGAGCTTTGGCGGCCGGCCGGCCCGATGACGCAACGGTTTACGTCACCGTCGCTCAGTGTGACGCTCGTGTTGTGTTGTGTGTGTGTGTGTACCTTGCGCACCTGCCCACCTACCCTCCCACTTTACATACGCTGGAATTCCTCCCGGGATCGTAGTGTGGCGGCGTTGTTTTACGTACTTGGTTTCGTGTCCCTCAAGGAGGGGTATCTGCAGTTTGGAGGCTTGCGCTACGCGAGGGGGCAGGGTAAGATGGGCGGTCTTGCGTCCTCTGACGATTATGTCCATACGGCTTCGTCAGTGGCTACGTTCGCGGACATGCAGACACTTTCTGCCAACACCATATTATATATATATATATATATATATATATATATATATATATATATATATATATATATATATATATATATATATGTTGGTCATGACACATATACGTACTAATGTTGGTCTCTCCTGAGGAAGGCGTTAACGCGTTAAACACCACGGCTGTACAACCCCTTACTTAACATGGTCTGACCTTTGACCTACCGCTTGACTATGACCTATAACTTATAGACCTTCTCACTGTACGCGTGACCCCTGCCATGACGTCCCATGTGATGACATGTGGCAGCCTGTCGGCGTCCGGTGACTGGCTGCCGGAGTGACGTCTTCCTGCACCCGGGGATGGAATCCCGGTCCTCAGATCACCTTAATCTACGACCACTTCTCGTGAGAGGAAGAGACTTACCAAAATCCTCTTCCTTTTCCTCTTCCTCTTCCTCCTCATCCCTCCTCCTCTTCCTCCTTATATAACTCCCTTTCCGCTCACAGGAACGCAGCGTGCAGCTTAATGCTATTTCAGGATAACGGTTCAGTATCGGTTGAAGGCGCATCACAACAAGGAGCTTCCAGTCCTCTTATCTCATGTAAACACCACGTTTGGTGATCTGTGATGGCGATCATGATCATTATGCTGCTTGGTCATTAATGATAAGGATTAATGTAAGTGAGATCTAACACCAAGGTGTATAGATTTAACACCTTAATGTAAGTGAGATCTAACACCAAGGTGTACAGATTTAATACCTTAATGTAAGTGAGATCTAACACCAAGGTGTACAGATTTAACACCTTAATGTAAGTGAGATCTAACACCAAGGTGTATAGATTTAACACCAAATTACACATTTGACACCAGATTTAACATATTAGATTAAGCTTCTCTGATGTTAGATTGTATATATGGTTCCTTAGAAAGGATAAAGTCTTTAAAATTGTGTATATAGATAAGTGATTTTTAATTATTGTGATGTTAATGAGTTTTTTCTATCACTTTTTCTTCGAGGTAGTGAATAGGTATATAATATTTGTTAATGTAGCTATGATATCTTGATAGTGACCCAATCATGTGCATTTGACATAGCTTTGATTTAGAATGACACTGATAACACGTATGTCTCTGGCTGCTCGCCTTGTTGTTGAACTTGGTAACATATGGTCAAGAATACACCTTCTTCCCCCCACTCCCTCACCTTACCTCCTCCTCTAGCATTACGGCACGACCCTTGAGCACGACGGCACGACCCTCTAGCACGACTCCCCTGGGGGTCGTCCACTCGTCCTCAAGGTATTAAACGGGGAGTGACGTCTCCCTCTCACCACACACATGTACTGTCACCAGCACACAGACTCGTCTCATTTAGTACATCGTTTTCTCTTCCCTCCTCCCTCAGAACGGCGGGAGTCTTCGACGCTGGACGTGCTGCTGTCGTCCACCTACTCCCGCTCCCAGCTGTACCTCTCCAAGCAGCTGGCCTTGCTGCATCCGGAGCTCACCATGCCCATGTTCTCAGGTCAGTCATCCCTCCTCCACCAGTGCTCTTGAACATTCCTCTCTCGTTGGTACTCCCAGGTAACTTATTACCGTCGTCTGCAGTCCTAGTAACTAATTACCGTCATTGGCTATGCTAATGACCTCATTATGACCACCTATAAGCCTCTTTACACCTGCGGTCAGCGCACTGCTTCGGCGTATGCTGGCGTACATTCCCCCCGGCTGCAGTGGTCGGTGTGCGCAACGTTACTGTACAGTCGTCTCGGGCGGAGCGCGCCATGGGACGGCACATCCCAGGGCACAGCATCCACAGCTGCAACACCCCAGACACATAGCCCCAGACGCAGCACCCAGAGATACGTAACCCCAGACGCAGCACCCAGAGATACATAACCCCAGACGCAGCACCCAGAGATACATAACCCCAGACGCAGCACCCAGAGATACATAACCCCAGACGCAGCACCCAGAGATACATAACCCCAGACGCAGCACCCAGAGATACGTAACCCCAGACGCAGCACAGACCTGTATAAACAGCAGACTCCAGAAGAGACCCACAGACAGACTATCCCAGGCACTACGTATGAGCCCAGCATCGTATCCCAGGCGGCCTCCAGGGAGACGGGAAAGTTATCCCTTGGAGACGGGAGAGTTCCGCGTCGGAGACGAGGAATTCAAGGAACAGTAGTGTAGATACTGACTCAGTAGGGAGGAGCAGGGAGCAGTAAAGACACAAGGGGGGTTAGGGAGGTAGGTTGATAACATGTGGGGAGGAAAGCCTCTCCTCCCCACCCAGGTTGGTCGGTCCACCATGATGCCTGGGTGTCACATTTTTGAGTCGGTAGGAAGACCTCCACTGCCATCATCCAGTCGTCAAGCTGTGGTCTGCTTATCCTCCGTAGATCCATAAGACACTTGGGCTTCCCTTACTACCGATCACGAAGACATACGCACCTTTTCCTCCCTCCCTGCCTTGTGGTTATCCTTCCCCACACCACTCCAGGAACAACTGGGAAAAGGTGCAGAAAATGGCTTGCAGAACTATCCTGTCCCTCTTCACGCCACCTATCGGGAGGTGCCGGACACACTGCCCATGGCGACTCTCTCCAGCCATCACCTGGACCTCATTCAATAGTCGGGGGAACGCCACACTACCGCAACACCCTCACCACACCTGCCACATGAGGCCCCTGGTCTCCAAGTTACAATGGGACACCACAAGAACAGTATTTTTCCTCAGTTGTGAGCCCAGCTGCCCAGCTTGTGGTCCAGGCCTTTTGTCCATGTGTTGCAGAGAGCTCAACTTATTTCCTCTTGTGTTGCAGTGATCACGTACCTCTTGTGTTGCAGGGATCACGTACCTCCTCTTGTGTTGCAGGGATCACGTACCTCCTCTTGTGTTGCAGGGATCACGTACCTCCTCTTGTGTTGCATAGATCACGTACCTCCTCTTGTGTTGCATATATCACGTACCTCTTCTTGTGTTGCAGAGATCACGTACCTCCTCTTGTGTTGCAGGGATCACGTACCTCCTCTTGTGTTGCAGAGATCACGTACCGGCTGCAGACGGCGCGGTGTGCTGTGCGGCAGCTGTTGCTTCACTATCTGCTCCCCTGGCTGTACAACATGGAGCTGGTCGACCCAAGCACCCCTCCCCCAGCATCCGCCCCCTACTGTCAGGTACGTATAAATTAAGCCCATATATACCAAGTCGAACCATAGTTGGACTGTGGACCTACTGCAGCGCCCAGGGTTCGACCCCGGGTGGGCTAGTAAGAGACATCGCGGTCAGCAACGCTGACTACTTTGTTATTCGTTTGAATTTCCTCATGTGTTTATTTATTTATTCATATTGTATATATATTTATTAATTGATAAGTCAATTTATTTGTTACAGTATTACGGTGAGAATGGCCGTGGTGCGGGTCTACGGCGTGAGGGCTGGGGATCTGCAGAGGCCACAGAGATGGTCCTCAACAACCTCTTCTACATCACTGCTAAGGTACCTACCTACCTACCTACCTACCTACCTACCTACCTACCTACCTACCTACCTCATCTGGTCTCTACACCCTCACCTAGTGTGTCACAGAAAGCAACAATATCTTCCTTTTTTTCTCCTTTTTGCTAATATACGTCAGAATGCCCAGAGGCCCATCTCGGCTGTGAGAGATCCCGGCCCATCCAAGAACAGTAGTGCGCTCGCCTGACTCCCCACAGTTGTTGTTGATACCCGTCGATCACATGATGGTTCCTCCTCTTGCCGCAGGAGGGCCACTGGTGCTAATGTCTCCCATCGTCCCAGCAGTTTTGAGTAATGTCCCATGTTTTAATCCCGGGTCGCGTCAACCTCACACCCACCCCCTTACCTTGAATTGGCGGCTGGTTTGGAAATCCGGCTTTTATTTTGTGCCCCTTTGAGCTCCTGTGTCCAGCGTTTTATTCGGTCAGAAAAGTTCGCTGATTCATATTCCTGCTGGGGAAGTGGACGCGAGGGCATCACTCCAGAAGAGATTGGAGCGAGCAGCGGACGTCCGCATCGAGAGTCGCCAATGTTGGAAACAGTGGTTTATTGAACTGGTTTGTTTAGAGACGTACTCGTGGATTCTCCCGTTGGGGGGGTTCAGCCGGGAGGATGGAGGGAGGCGCTCTGCTTGTGGCCCAGTGGCTCCTCCTCCTCCTCCTCCTCCCCCTCTTCCTGACTCCCTCGACCTCCTCCTCCTCCTCCTCTTCCTGACTCCCTCGACCATCTCCTCCTCCTCCTCCTCCTCCTCTTCCTGACTCCCTCGACCTCCTCCTCCTCCTCTTCCTGACTCCCTCGACCACCTCTCCTCCTCCTCTTCCTGACTCCCTCGACCACCTCCTCCTCCTCCTCCTCCTCTTCCTGACTCCCTAGACCACCTCCTCCTGATTCCCTCATCTAGATGTGTTATCGCTCTCCGCTAGACACGCGCTCTCCCAGGCACTTCCCTTACAGGAGCCAGACACATCCCCTATACCGTAGAGAGAGGCGCCAGAAAAAGGATTTATTTACATATACATTAAACTGTTCCCAGAACTCTATTTACCTCAGAGCAGCAGCATGTAATGGACGTCGCCGTCAGAAGTATCACATAGCCACTTGAGCTCTGGGTATGTTTTTTTTTGGTTCCGGGGACAATGCTATACCTGTGCTTGACGTGGGAATTGCTTCCAGGAACTGCCGCGGTCGTTTGTCATATTGCGACTCTCTTCACCGAGATTGTTAGTCGAGTCTGTGTGTGTGTGTGTGTGTGTGTGTGTGTGTGTGTGTGTGTGTGTGTGTGTGTGCTGAATGAGTGGTGTGGTGGGTGGCAGGGGTGGAATGGTGGTTTGGCTGAGTGGAGCAGCAGAGGAGTAGCTTGGTGAGCGAGTGGATGGGCAAGTGGAAAACTCGATCTGTGAGAGAGAGAGAGAGAGAGAGAGAGAGAGAGAGAGAGAGAGAGAGAGAGAGAGAGAGAGAGAGAGAGAGAGATGGATCAGGGCGTGGGGCAGGGAGAGGGAGGGAGAGAGAGGCCTGTATAATCGGCTGGAGAGCACCGGTCATAATTTCCCAGGAGTGTAGCAGACCTTTTGAACGACAGTTTCGGCCACTCTCGCTCACCTAAATGAACGAGTCGAAAACTCTTCCCCTCCAACCCTACCAAATGCCCCGGGGAGGGAAATGGGCAATCAGTCTTATGTGTGCAACATGTGGCGGGGGAGGAAAAATCGAGAGGGGGGGAAAAAAAAAAGGCTGCAACACCCTTGGGTGTGTGTGTGTGTGGAGGGGAGATGCTTGGGTGGGTGGAGGGGTTCTGCAGGGATTGGTGCGCAGGGAGGAGAAGGAGGAGGAGGGAGGTAGGCGGCCACAGCCAGGGCTTTGGCTGTGGTCTTTACAGATGCAGTCATTTGAAATGAATGGATGATGGGGGTAGGTAGCGCTGGGCGAGACTCCTGCAGTGACTGTTGCAGGCGTGCTAGACTCCTGCAGTGACTGTTGCAGGCGTGCGAGACTCCTGCAGTGACTGATGCAGTAGTGCTAGACTCCTGCAGTGACTGTTGCAGGCGTGCGAGACTCCTGCAGTGACTGTTGCAGGCGTGCTAGTCTCCTGCAGTGACTCTTGCAGGAATGCTAGACTCCTGCAGTGACTGATGCAGTAGTGCTAGACTCCTGCAGTGACTGATGCAGTAGAACGAGACTCCTGCAGTGACTGTTGCAGTAGCTATACCCGTGTCCTTGTGTAATTACCCGTCAGTACTGTGTGCACATGGGGGAGGTCTACGTGCGTGGAATCCCGTCCCTTGAACTCTCTTCTCTTGTCTCACAACTCCTTCCAACTTGGGGATGGTGTCCACGTTCATAGACTGTTGTAACTAAAAAAAGAAGAGAAGAACATGCTCTTCACCGAGTACTCTCATGAAATAGAATGACTTTACCTTGTTTCTCACTATAACCCGTGGTTGTTGTTTTTTCATTATTCATACAATTATTCTTTATCGTCATTATCACATTGCCAAGGAAACTTGATTGTTGTTATCATGTCTTCTCCCTTCTATTCATGGTAGGAAAATTGATATTTTCCTAACCTCTTCCCAACATTCATCTCTCTCTCTTGTTCCAATCACCATCTTAAGTTACCCTTCCAGTGGCCCTCCCTTGTTGGACCGTTATGTATCTTGAACATGAAGTAACCAGACGACACACAAATAGTACCTCAGGCTTAATATTAAGGTCTTAACAACAGCATGTTGAACATGTCCTCGTAAGTATGTAAACCAAATTCCAGTATTAACCCGAACATAATTTGCCTCCTTTTTTCCAGCTCACGTAAGGTAGTGTTCTGTCGGTAAGTTGGGTACTTATCTCCATCACTAAATGCCATTATTTGCGTAATTACCCATTTGTATTTGTAGGGGGTTAGGGTTTTGCAGCCGTGGTGGGGGGGCCCCCACGCCATCACGCGCGTGCGCGCGCACATGCGATTCAATTTAAGTACTTAAGGGTGTCTTATAAACACTTCAGGTAATAGAACTTGGGGTTCGAGATGGTGGTGGTGTTTATGTTGGATGAGAACACTTGTGTGGAACTCCATATTCCCACCTGCTGCAGGACGCAAGAACTGATCCCTCTGTAATATTCACTCTGGAACCTTGGCGGAGTTTATGTTTTGTGTGAAATACGGTTACTGTGGATTAACTCCTTTAGCGAGAAGGCTTAACCTTCCAGAGTACGACGAAATAACCGTGAGGGTACGATGGCACTTCTCCGAGTGCTGCCACATAACTGTGCGGGTACGATAACCACTTTCTCGAGTACCACGACTGAACCGCTTGAGTACGATAATTGAAAGACTCAGATCATACTCGGTTGATGTCATCGTACTCAAGTGCTAACGTTGTCGTACTCCCCGGGTGAAGTTGTTGTACCTAAAGGGGATAAGTCTTTATATTCAGGAGGTTCGAATGAAAGCTTTGATGATGTGTGCCACTCGTAAGTGACAAATAACAATCCTCTCACAGAGAAAGAACATAAGTGATTTATGCAGATACATAATTGTTTTTTTCTGTTATTAGAGATATTTACTTATGTTGTAATGCTTACTTATTATGAAAGATAGTTCAGCTTCAACCTGTCATTTCCTAATGTCACAGGCAGATGAAATTTGCTTCATGAATCAACTAATTTTGTGTGAGCCTAACACAAGCACCAGGTTTAATTTGAAACTAGATTTATTGCAATTTGTGGCAAAGATTGCACATTTTTTTTTCCCGTCGGACTGTGTGCAAATTAGTTGGCATGGGTTATAATATCATTTATCCTTTACGGCCAGGGAAGCGGAAATATGATGGGGATTACTTTGATCCTGTGGTCGATTTGTGCTGGGATTAATGGCTATTAATAATAGTACATTACGATGCTTGCTTCTGCCTTTAGCCGAAGACTATTATTCTCTCACTTCACTGTTGAAATGGGACGTGTCTGTCTTTATCTAGGCTCACGTATATTGCCATAAAGAAATATACAATTGAAAATCCTCCGGCCATCAAGTCAACTTATCGCTAACGAAGCAGATGTCTACGGAGTCTCCAACCCACATTTGACTACCACAAACCCTGTTATGTACTTAGCAGTGTGTACAGTCTCCTAACATCATATCTTTCGCAGACTTTTAGAACTGATATAACACTGAAACTGTATCCCCAGATGTAGCAATTTACATGTGGAGTATATAAAGAGTCTGGGAAGCTACCAACCCACATTACATTTACAGAGCACCAAAGATGACGGAGTAATTCACCCATAATTTTACAGATCTCACGATTCAGATCTACAGAACAATAGATTTGGAGAGTCCTTGGTGTGTGTTACCAACTCGGTATTGAAGTAAAGCCTCACTAGTTTCTACTGCCCCACTTTTCACCAGCTGAGCAACGCGTTCGCGCGTCTTGTGTGTATTGCCAATTCAGGACCTCTCTCTCTCTCTCTCTCTCTCTCCGTCCTTCGTGGCGACGAACACCTCAGTGTATATTTTTCCCTTGTCTCACTTGCAGCTCGGCGACGATCATCCCAAGGAGGTGGAGGAGCTGTGGGCCGCTCTGTGTACCTGCTGGCCGAACAACCTCAAGGTCATCATCCGTTACCTTTTCATCATAACTGGCATGGCCGCTGCCGAACTTCTCCCTTACGTAAGTAAATCTTGGATTGAAAACACCACACACACACACGCGCGCGAGCTCATGTGGCGTCGATGACTTGGAGGGCGACCGACGCTCACCCCACACAAACGTTTATTTAGGTCATCTGTCGCCAAGTTTTTTTTTTTTTTTTTTACCTGCCGTGTGTTTTCAAACTCAGGTTTGTGGTCTGGAATAGAATGCTGATTCTTCACATGAAAGCCTCGAGATGTTCTGTTATGAAGACGCGCTGCTACCGTGATCTCGCATCGCTGTAGGAATCCTCCCTCTCACGAGTTTTACAAGCTCTCTCTCTCTCTCTCTCTCTCTCTTCATATTCCATGTCATTACGAGTCTTCACCCGCTCATATCTTCGCTCATGTTCACCATCTGCCTTTGGGAGCACTCCCACGCCATGAACGTATTGCCCTCGCATGGAAGAAAAGTTTGGCTTATTTTTAGTCACAGTCTAGCCTTGAACTATTATATATATACGCTGGGGAAGTATGTGGTGTTTGGAGATCTGATGCTGTATACGTGAATGTGTGTGTGTGTGTGTCTGTGTGTGTATTTTTATACGGGATTACCTTTTCTGTGTTGAGCACGACCCATGGCTATTTGGACAGGCTATTGTACCTTATAGCCAAGCCGGAATGGTAAAGGATCGCACCCTATTGCTCACTGGGTTAATTGTAACCCACCGTGAAATGGGTCCTCGTTGTGGGGTCTTCGTGGTGACATTGGTCTCCGTCTTGTGAGGTTACTTTACCATACGTTAGAGTGTGGTCACCGACTTAATAGATCTTCGTCTTGTCGCTACAGCATGACAGATGCCCCTGACCTGTAACTCTGGTAGTGGGGTCTCCTGGGTGACTGTTGTCCGCCAGTCTTGTATCTATGATTCAGTGGGATCTCCATGGTGAAACAGACCCACGTACCTACAGTACAGTGGGTGACTGTGGTCCGCCAGTCTTGTATCTATGATTCAGTAGGATCTCCATGGTGAAACAGACCCACGTACCTACAGTACAGTGGGGTCCCCCTGGTTGACGGAGCCCAGTTATGTAACTGTGATAATTGGACGCACTATCGTTTCGTTTGTGTCGGTGATTGGAAACTCGAGAGTGTGTTATGCGGAGAATGTAGAATGTTACTGGAATTGTTGATTACTTTTATTGACTTTGACTAGCATCAGAGAATAGCGGGGACGTGTGTGTCTGTGCCAGTGTCTTTGTATGTATTGTGTGTGTGTGTGTGTGCTGGTTTGTGCTCCGGGAATATGCACTTTTTCTATGTCCCATGCTAAGTAATTGTGTATCGTTCATGTTTGAATGTGTGTGTGTGTGTGTGTGTGTGTGTGTGTGTTTCTATGTTTCTGTATGCATAGTGGCATTTGTTTCTTCGGAACTGAATACTTGCATAGCAGTGCACTCTTAGCGGGTAGTGTTTTTCTTGATTTACCCGCATTTAGTGAATTAGAATTTCGGTTCTTTGAAGTCAAATCGGGCGACTAGGATCCTGCTCACCGGGACGCCCTTGAGGCCGATAATGAGGTGAACCCCAGCAAATCTGTGCGTCGTGTCCGTTGCTCGGGTGTGGGCAGCCGCCCATGTCTTTGCCAGCCTCCGTCTGTGTAGGGAGGGGGTCGGGTCAGGGCCAGAGAGGACTCATCTGTTGTCTCCGTTTATCGACCCTTGACGCAAAGATATCTCCAACGGTGGTAACCGTGTCAGCGTTGTGTGTCACGGCTGCTGTCATGCGTTTTCAGGCATTTATGACTGTTGTCACTACTGACAGGATCGTAATAAGTTGTTACTTGGGGGCCGTTGTGACGACATCTTAAAGGGAGGATTTGACGTGATTGCTTCCACAACTTCTTGCAGGGTTCTTGACGCGTAGTTACGACGTGTCACACTCTTCCCGGAGGCTTGGATGTGTGAAGTCTTAGTGTCATAAAATCCACGGTTGGTCAGGGGTAATAATGGCTTCATAGAGTGAGAAGCACCGCGTTGTCCTCAGGTCCACACCACCCTGCCTGGTAGCCACACCATTCTAGGTCGTCTAGTGGCGTAGAAGAGATGAATCACATATTTAGATGCTTTCCTTCAGCAGGCTAGACCCGAACACCACCTTAAATATATATTTCCCGGCCACCACCCCAGGTATATCATATTTCAGGATGATATATATATATTCGTACGCAACTTTATATAGTTACCCAAGCAATGGTTGAATGCGTTCCCCCGCCCTTGCGTCGTATCATTCATGGACTGGACCTTTGAAGTGTCCTTGTAAAATCCCATGCAATATTAATCGGTCACTTTTGCTGTGTGGACCCGACGCATGTCGTACTCAACATTTGAGGGTAATTCTATTTCTTGCTCAAGTGTCCTTCATCTCCCGCCGATCAGTCAGACTCCCGCCTCCCTGTCATTATCGTCGCCATGGCATATGCCCCAGCTTGACACTTGGCATATGACATTCTCGTGTCCTCCTTGTCAACTTGATCCTCGTACCCCTTTCATCCCGGGCAATTTACTGAGAGGTGTTTGTTTCACACATTTTAAACTTTTAACGCGAAAAGTTTTTTTCCCTCTTCTTTTTTCCGGGAATCCATTAGTGAGGAAAGCGATCTAAATTTCGGATCAAAATTTAGACTGGTCACCTTCGAGGCACACAGCTCTGTTCATGGTCAGTGATTTTTAGATACATTAAACAAGATATGTTATTATTTGCAGCTTCAGGCTGCGCTACTTCAAGTAGCAGGGACATGATGGAATGTTGTAGAACGAGAAGTTCCTCGACGAAACTTATATACTCTCTTTCGTCGACATACGATGATAAAAGCTCTCCAGAGTTTTAGATTAACTACTCACAAGCATCTCCGACATATGATCTTGAGAACACTGGATTATTTTCCAGAATACAAATGGAAGATATTTTCCCGGCTAGATTTAGTTCAGCTGGGTCGATGACGGTTCTTCTGTCCACAAAAATAGTGAGGAAATTACAGCTTGAAGTCCATCCTGTTCAAATAAAGAATTTTTTTTTCTATTTTTTTACTACTTGTGCATGGCGAAGCAGGTGAGAATAAAGTTACACTGAAATAATTGTTGCCGTGTGGCATTGCCTTTACCATTTGACGGGAAACGATTGGTTTATATTTTCATGCTGTCATAATTGGTGTATATATATGTTTATGGTCTTTGTGGTTATTTATATACATGCCACTGTTAATATTGCATACAACCTTTGCCTGTATACATGAAGTGGTTATGTTTATTTATATTCATTATACGTAATCGCTGTTTCCCGCGTCAGCAAGGTACCGCAGGGAAACAGACTAAGAATGGACCAACCACTCATACACCTATGTATACATAAGCGTCCAAACATACACATATACATAATACACATATCAAAGTATACATACACAGACATACATATATACACATCTACATATTAATACTTGCTGCCTTCATCCATTCCCGTCGCGGTCTCTTCGATATATATCAACTGACTTATTTCTCTCTTGTGTCTCCCCTGATGATATGATTATTACACGAAAGTGCACTTGGGAACTTGTGTTTCATTTTCCCCGTGGACTCAGGAATATATATATATATATATATATATATATATATATATATATATATATATATATATATATATATATATATTATTTATTTTGCTTTGTCGCTGTCTCCCGCGTTAAGAGGTAGCGCAAGGAAACAGACGAAAGAATGGCCCAACCCACCCACATGCACTTGTATATACATACACGTCCACACACGCAAATATACATACCTATACATCTCAACGTATACATATATATACACACTCAGACATATACATATATACACATGTACATAATTCATACTGTCTGCCTTTATTCATTCCCATCGCCACCCCGCCACACATGAAATAACAACCCCCTCCCCCGCATGTGCGCGAGGTAGCGCTAGGAAAAGAAAACAAAGGCCACATTCGTTCACATATATATATATATCTTTCTTTTCTTTCTTTCATACTATTCGCCATTTCCCGCCTCAGCGAGGTAGCGTTAAGAACAGAGGACTGGGCCTCTGAGGAAACATCCTCACCCGGCCCCCTTTTCTGTTCCTTCCTTTGGAAAAAAAAAAAAAAAAAGAGGGGAAGATTTCCAGCCCCCCGCTCCCTTCCCTTTTATATATATATATATATATATATATATATATATATATATATATATATATATATATATATATATATATATATGTGTGTGTGTGTGTGTGTGTGTGTGTGTGTGATGCAATTTCTGTGCTTATACAGGATTTGTTGTATATGTTATTGTCATACATGTTTGACTACATGATGTGTCTGTTTGTGTACTCATTTTGGTTATTCTCAGCACCTGCTGTCTTGTTTGCTATACATATATAAGTTTGTTTTTTTATAGCTATACATGCTGTGATTGATGTATGTATATTATAAACATTTGATGCTCAGATACTCACTGTGGTCATATGTATACATGCTAAGGGTAGTAGACATGTTTGTGAATGTGATTTGGCTATTAACGAATATAATCACACTCGACCTCTCTCTCTCTCTCTCTCTCTCTCTCTCTCTCTCTCTCTCTCTCTCTCTCTCTCTCTCTCTCTCTCTCCCTCCCTCCCTCCCTCCCTCCCTCCCTCCCTCCCTCCCTCCCTCCCTCCCTCCTCCTCCTCCTCCTCCTCCTCCTCCTCCTCCTCCTCCTCCTCCTCCTCCTCCTCCTCTCATGTATACTAACTCCTGCCAACTGGCTTTTAATAATATAGATAAAATATAGCACAATATTTTTCAGAAAACACATCAAGCCCCAGCATCCTGCATTTTCTTTTTTGACAGGGAAATGGGTAAATAATACTGTATTGCATTTTCCTCATTGCATCTGCAGACAGACAGAACCACAGGTATTGTGGCTATTTGTAGATGTGCCTGTTTGTGAATTTGAATTGATTATTTTAGAAATTAGTTATGGATGATTATGGCCTACTTAAGCAGTTTGTTAACTTTCTTTGACAGTTTGCATACATTCTGTTACTGTTTATATATGGTGATTGTCAACAATTTTGTGTACTAATTATGCTGTTTATGTAAACATGTGTATTTGTAGACATGTGATTATTGTTTATGTACATACAGTGACTGTTAATCTAGTGAATGCCATCTCTTGAAAGGAGACAAAAAATGGGAATTAGTATGGATTGATGTTTGTGTTTACCCCTGCATAGTTCAAAGACTATTTCTATTTCTCCAAACTATTACAGGCCAAGAGGGTGATCGTTTATGTGGGTCGTGCCAGACCAGACCGCCTTGTTGAGGAACTTATGGCAGAGATGGGAACAGTGGAAACTCTCAACTGCGTCATAGAAAGAACAGAAACTCCTCCTTTTTTTAGGTGATTTTGACTTAAGGTGTTTTGATTAGTTGTGTATGATCTCATAGTTAATTGAAATCCATGATGTCAGAAAATGTGAACTGTGGTTTGGTCATCATGACTTTCTCAGAGAAGGAATCATCTGAGATATGGGATCATTACATCCCAAGAATACTGTCTGGTAATTGTGGCTTGAGCTTATGTCAAACAGGAACTTAACCCTTATTTGCATAAGTTATTGCCAATCTGTTTTATGTTGAGTAATATGCAATATAACCCTCCTATGTTTTTGTGAGGTACATTGATTCTTTATGGACATAGGTTTTATTTAAATGACTGAAAAGATATTCTTATACCTTTACATGTACACTATCAATTGGCAGGTAGGGTGTATACGTGTAGGAGTAAGTACATAGGGCATGTATAAAAGCTTCAGAAGGTGGAGCAACAGGAGTGTCAGACTCTTTCCTCATAAAACACAAATAGCAATCACAAACGAAATCTTTTAGGAAGTCTGACATGTCTCTGGGTGCAGGGTTTTCTGGTTTATAAATACTTTAGTTCTTGTTGCTGAGTAATACTGTTATTTGAATTCTGAGTATTTAACTTGCCATTGACTGATTATTTGCATAATATGTGTTCATTCGAGTATGTGCTTATATTTTGCTGCGGACGATTATGCATGGAAGTAAAAGTCTTGTGGATGTTTAGAAAACTGAACCAGTCTTTTGGTCAATACCACCACATGCAAATGATGAAGGATACCAAAGTATGAAATGCTATCCCGTCTCATCTACTTGCTGCACTAAATGGCTCTGATTTGATGCTGTCTCCTACACTCTCTTACCAGCTTTCTGGAGTCAGCCATCAAGGCTATGTCATCTACAAACAGCAGCTGATTCAAGTTCCATTCCCCACAACTCCAGCATCCTGTAGACCTGCCCCATGCTCCAAGACCCCCTCACATTTACCACCCTCACCACCCCGCCCATGAACTGATTAAATAGCCATAGTGACATCATACATTACACAGACCCACTATCACTGGGAACTGCTCACCTTCATATCGTCAGTTAGACACCTTCAGGTCTAAAAAGATTTGTATTAGATGGTAGTTGCAAGAATTTTGTCTTGCAAACATACATCTGTCATATTCACTGTCATAAGTTTCTCTATAGACTTACTTCAATGCGGAAAACATCATCTCATGGCGAGGGTGGTGGCGTTGGAGGAAGTGGGGCACAACAGGAGCAAGCATCCTCAGAGCGAGGTACACTCCATACAAAGCGACATTCAGGAGACAGTCATGATCTTCCCAGGGAAAGATACTCTCCTCTGTAAGTAAAAAGTCACACTATGTAACCTCATAGTAGTATGTTGTGGTAACTTTTGTCAGTAACAATAATTGTTCTCTCTTATTAACTTGTGTTGTTTAATACTGTACGATTATTGAGGAATAAAGCATGTTGAGACTGCAGGGATGAAATTGATGATTAGTGCTCAACTTTGGATTGTAAATAGAAATTTTAGATTCAAACAGATTTCCATTGCATATACATCTAGGCTGTTGTTTTGAATGTTATGACTTATATACCAAACCATTTCATTATTTCCTCATATTTTTCATCAAGAGTTTCAAGAGAACAACGTAGTGCTCCTGGTTCTTTACGTAGTGTATCCAGTGTAGGGTCAGGGGTCTCCAGTGTCATTGCCGTTGATAACTCCAATGCAGCATCAACAACAGCAACTACAGCAGTCAATGTCAAATCTAGACCGAACTCTTCACTGGCCCCCAATTCTCTCCCATCTAACTTACAGGAAGATCTTAACCCAAATGGGGTTGAGGTGGGTTGTTTGTACAGTATAGATTACTGCAAAAGTTGATAGGATGAGAATGTTTCATCAGATTTTGTGTCCTGGAATAGTTGATCAAGTATAATAATAATGATAGAAAAGAAGGAAATAAGTTTGCTTTATGACCCATGTCTGATATATCTAATTGAATGTTTTCTAGCATTTCTAACTCAGACATATTTTATGGTTGTAGGCTGCCATGCCTCAAGAGGATAATTTTGCTATCCTGAGAGCTCAAAACAGTGGCACAAGCGGAGCTCCAGGTATAACAGGAGGAAGCATGGCAGCAGGTGTAGATGATGCTAGTGAGCGTTATGAACCACCACAACCTCATCCATTACCCATGCCAGAGTATGGAGGTTACTTTGCACCACTTACTGAGTACCTGCCTGATAGCTCTCAGCCTATCACTGCATTTCATAGGTGAGGTATTATGTGTTTATTGATTTAGAAATGTAAAGAGAACAGACTCCTGACTGTAACCTAATTATGTTGTTCATTTATTCATTGTGTTAGATTTGTATGTAATGATGAACTTTCCATTTAGATATTGGTGTAAAACAAAGCCATGAAGATATATAGCTACAGACTGCACTACACATGCATGTAGATCCCTTTTTTTAAAGTTCAGTTATTACTCAGTAATATGTATCACCTTATCCAATTTATTGCAGAATCTTTCTGTGAATTTCATATATTCTATTTAATCATTTTCACTTTAGGAAAGCCATCTTGGCCTTATTTTAAGAGTCAGAACTATATGATAATTTGTTGGAAAATATGTTCTGAATACAGGCCAGAAAATTGGTCTAAACTTCATATAGAATTATTGAAATTTGTTGTATAATGTAAATGATTAGAAGGTAAGCTGAACAGAAGAATGAGGTATTGTAGCAGAAGAGAGGACTAATTAATGAAGGAGAGGAACCAGGTGATATAGGGGAGTGGTATGGAGTAGAAGAATGAAGAGAAGTGAAAATAAGGTTGAGTAGAAGAATGAGGGGTTGCAATAGAATAGAGTAATGTAGATGATGAGGGTAAAGTAGTGGAATGAGAAGGATGAGTGGTGGGACAAGGTTGATAATTGAACAAAAAGGTAAAATGAAGAATTAGGTTGCTTTGGAAAAGCATTGATGACAAAAATCCTAAGGTAGTTTTAAATGAACAAGTAATAATGAAATAATGAGGTGGAATTGATGTACAATGTGATGTAAGAAGCTAAGTGATGTGAGGGAGCACAAGGTGGAATCAGTGAACAAAGATATGTTAGTGAACAGAATTAGTTGAAAAAACAAAATGTTGTAGGGAGGAAATGTGTGGTGTTTGAGGCATAGGGTGGAGTGTGAAAGAACAAGTTGATTTATGTAGGGAAAAACACCTGAAAGGAGTAAATTAGGCATTCATTTTTTGGATGTGTTTTGTAGTAGAAACTGATGGTGTAAAGAGGAACAACGAGGTTTTAGACATGTGATGGTATGTAGAGGTACTAGTTGTGTATGGAGGTTACCAAATGATATGTAAGGTGACCATGTAGATGATTGATGAGACCATGTTATATGTGAGGAATAAGATGGTGACTTGAAAATGATACAGTTTGGAGAAAGCTCTGTAGGATAAATAAGCAGTATGTGCAAGAAGGCTGTAATGTGTATTGACATGTGATGGTATGTAGAGGTACTAATTCTGTATGCAGGTTACCAAATGATATGTAAGTTGACCATGTAAATGATTGATGAGACCATATTATATGTGAGAAATAAGATGGTGGCTTGAAAATGATACAGTTTGGAAAAAGAAGCTCTGTAGGATAATTAAGCAGTATGTGCAAGAAGACTGTAATGTGTGGAAGAAAAAGCAGGGAAGAATTAGGTATTGTGTGGAGGGAGAATACATTTAAGTAGGAAGTGTGTATATAGAGTTTGGGAGTCCTTGTGTCACTTTAGCACATGCGATATGGATTGAGTATGTTTATGAGTGAACTGAGGAATTCTGTGCACCTAATCTGTCTTTAGTTATAAGGTGCAGGATTGAGTTAGAAATGATATCTAAATAGTGTTATTTATTCTGAACATAGTTTCCAACTGTTCTCTTTGACTGAAATCACTTTGTTAATTTTTTCTTTCAGGTGCAACTTAGCTGTGATGTTGATCTGTGATGTGATAGTAGCTGGTATTGATGTTGATTGTCATAGTGTTGATTGGTCCATCCATGTGCCACTGATGCTTCACATAATTACACTTGGACTGGACCACTCCAGACTTCTAGTTCACCAGCACTGTAAGGATAATTTTTAGCTTTCAGAATATACAGTACAACTTTTGGAATATTAAGTTTCTGTGACTGAGTGAGGTTTTTGTACTCATAGTCCCAAAAATAGTGGTAGTGCTTATCCATGTCAGTATTATTCCAGGGGAGTTGTTCATCAGGGATATGATTTGACTCAACATGTATTGATACTTCATTCCTCTTATATCCTTTGGATGTTGCAATAAAAGTTAGATTTTCTTTATAGAAGGCATTAGAAGCTGAGAAAATCATTATATGATTATATGTTGAGGGGTAATACTAACAAAAAAAAAAGAAAAGCTGTGATGTAGAAAATATTATGCTGTTATAATTAGAATACATCAAGCTTCAGGGTTTAGTCTGTCATATTAGTTTATGTACTCAGAGTTATTTTGTATGTAAAGCTGTATGTATGAATAAAAAAGAATTGTCATTATTCTTATGTATTTTACATGTAGTATTCCATTCAATAAGATGATTTAGATTTAATGCATTATAGAATTACATTTATCCCAGAGTTTTCAACTTACTCTGCAATTTTATTTTCTTTGGCCAAAATACTTTGTTTCCTTACAGGCAAGACGCTGCTGGTTCACCTTCTGACAGTTGTAGCTGATCACCGAGACCATCTTGGAGTGGCTCGAGTTCTACTTAACAACAAGACCACAATGCTTGGTTATGGGTTGATTCCAAATAATATATTTACTCATAACAAGAATTTTACTGGTGAGAAGATTAGACTGTTGTTTAACTGTTTGTAATGCTCTGGGAAGAGTAGTGTAATTAGTGCCTTTAAATTGCTTAAGAGCAGTGTTTCCCAAACTAAGGGGGCATGAGGTGGATACAGAGGAGGATGTAAAGGCATATACCAAAATTAGGATTTTTGTTTAAAAGAGATTAAAAATGAAACTCAGAGATCATTTCATTCAAAAGAAATTTCTCTCATTGAGCTTGCCACACATCCTTGCAAAACCAAAATATAGCAATCACCCTTAACCATTCTCTATGCATCACGTCTCTCCCTATGCTTCTTGTGTTTGTGTATGTGTTAGATACTACAGTAACTCATTGCTAGTGTTTCACAGCACTAACACCCACCAATCTTCCCTCAACTTCAGGTACGTTAAGATTTATCTCATGATTCTAACTGTTTTAGTCTGGTTTTCTTCCCTTTCGTTTTTTTTCATGGATTTTACTTGTAGCTATGGCTTGATGTGCAATACCCAGTTGTTGCCCTCTTGTAGCTAAGTGAATGACTGTATGGTGTTGTGTGTGACTGTGATGTGGTGTTTTAAAATGAAAATATGAAGGAGTATGAGGATTTTATGAATACCAAAAGGGTGCATCATGTTAAAGAGTTTGGAAACCACTGCTTTACCGCAGTTCTGCATTTGGGGAATATTAAGAGTATTGTATGTAGTGTAAGACAGAATTAAATGGAAATTAAGGAAGTACAAACACATGATAAGATTAGCATTTGATTACTGTGGAAGATATGTTTAGTTGTAGTGATAACTGTTTATAGAGACATTTGCAATGTGTGTGCATTCACCATACATGCATTTGATTACTCTTCTTGGGTTAAAGGGAATGTTCAGGAAATACATTCCTAGTGTAGTTTGAGGGCAAGAATGAAAGAGGGATTGGTATGTAAGATGAAAAAAGAGCTGTGGGACTGTATGTTAGAGTGTAAGGGTGTGAGTTTAAAGTTGCTGAAGGTTAAAATGAAAATAGGTTATGAGAGGTTAGTCTTGAGATTGTTATCGTTAGTGAAAGGACTGAAGAAGAAAGGAGTGCTCTCTGGGAGGAACTGAGTGAGTGATTTGGCATTTGTGATGCAAGAGATCGAATTTTAGTGGTTGGGATCTGAATACAATTGTAAGTGATGCTGCAGTTGAGGATATAATTGTGTAACACAGGGTCCTCATTATAAATAAAAGTGAGGTAGAACTTACTGAGATGTTTCCTGAAAGAGATTAGTGACTTAGAATTCTTGATTTAAAGATGCAGTGGGTGCATACAAATGTGGGTGAGCGAGTATAGGGGTCATTTGTTATTGATAGATT
The DNA here is from genome assembly GCF_036320965.1 of Panulirus ornatus. Classification (NCBI taxonomy): domain Eukaryota; kingdom Metazoa; phylum Arthropoda; class Malacostraca; order Decapoda; family Palinuridae; genus Panulirus; species Panulirus ornatus. The sequence continues at coordinate 869,251 of NC_092296.1, forward strand.
ATGTAATAAGCGTCAAGTATGCAAAGGAGAGTTTGTTGGATGTAAACATGCTAAAAATGGTGGCTAGTGGAATACCTTATCTTTTTTTGGTTGAGGCAAGTGTAAAAATTTGTGATAGTTTAAAGAAAAAGAGAAATTGACATGTATTAAAGATGTGGTTAAAGTGAGAAGGCTTGGAAGAAAGGTCTTTGTACAGAGATTCCAAGAGAGATTGAGTGAAGAGTGGCATAATTTGAGAGTAAATGAGATAAGGAAGTGGAAGAGAACTGAAAGGTATTCAGGGAAGCATTGCTCATATGTGTAGGTGAAGTGTATAGATGTTGAAGTTAGGAGATGCAGGTATGAGAAAGGGTACTATGTAGTGAAATGTACAGTTTTTTTGCAAAATGTCTACAACTTTATGATTAGTTGGATGTAATTCACAGAAGTATTTACATTAATGAATAATCCCCTTAGCACTGCATCGTCCAGGGTTGAACACAGGTAACTTATGAGTCTTCCTCCAGATAATCCAGTTTTTAGAGCATAAATGTATTATGTGAATGCATAGATACATAGTATGAAAGTTCAATCAGTTGTTAACATAAGCCTTTCTTTAAAAAACAGAGGAACCTCCAACAGATCCAGCACCACCAATAGTAGCTGCACCTCCAGGTTTTGAGAACCCTCCTGACTCGGCTAGTGATGGAGGAGCCCCAGTTGGTATGGCAGATGACAACATGACTAACCCTGTTGTTATCACTTCAGATGATAATGCGGATACTGTTTCTGGTTCCTCTGCCACAGGAGCTGAACATGTACCACAGGATGATCTCCAATATAGTATTATGGCTCTTATAGATTATATAGCCTCCAGGTATGACTTCAGATTTTCTCTTCCAGCTTATTCATGTTGATATAATTGTTTCATGGTATATCCAATGATCTATGGACAGTGAACTCTTTTATAGAATTTTTCCTTCATACTTAAAGTTTTATGCAATTTTCTAACATTGATATACTTTTTTCAGTAAGAATCAACCTCTTTGGACATACGAAGACATTACATCAAAACAGTTTTCAATCAGAAGTGCTGAGCAGCTGTCTAACTTTGTTCGACATGTTGTTACAGTAAGTTTTGATATTAGTTTATAAGTATCTTTCCACAACACGTATTATATTATTGTATCCATATCTGATCACTGTAGCAGTATTCAACACATATTTTATGGCAGATGCATTAGGTAGAAATAGTCGGTATGAACATTTAGTAGGAGCCTCTGCAAACACTGTGCAAGAATTACCCTCTGCCAGTGGCCCATTAAGGGTGATTCATGAAGGCTAAGAAGCAGCACTGGAGTTCACCAGTTATGGAGACTCTTTTGCTGTGGCCACCCCCTTGAGGGACTTCCCAGAAGGAATGAATTTTGCTAGTTGAATGATGTCATGTGTTATGGTTGACGATGAGAGATTGTATGTTTGTGGACAGAATGCCAGCAGCCCACATGTGGGTAAGGCAGAAAGAAAAGACAACCACTTGGATCAGAGGAGTCTAAATTGACAACTGTTGAAGTGCTGGCTCACTTCACAGTTGTTACTAACCCACCCGGTACCCAGGCTGGTAGCACCTGTAATATACCTCCTTGGATGATAGCAGCCTCCAGAGAAATAGATAGATGTTTGCAGTATTTACATTTTATCAAGTTTACATAAATACAGTAGATAGATAGTAATTACTTTATTAAAGTTCTTATAGCCTACATCCATCAATTTTTATGTGTTCCACCATGTATCATGTATCTTTGTAGGTGTTCAGCCACTCCTTGCCTCACACCCACATAGAAGAGCGGTGGGCCCAAATTGCACTACACTTGGCACTGTCTTGTTCCTCTCGACATTACGCTGGACGCTCCCTTCAGGTACCCTTGTTTTCAGTTATTTATTTTTATTCTCTTAATATATGGGTATATGCTGATCGGGGTGTGGAGTCAGGACTTATATGTATCACTGTTGTAACCCTAAGCAGGTAGTCTTCTGATAACTTTCTACATCCTTACCTCATTTGTTTTGTGTATAGAATAATTCATGTTGGTTCAACTTTCGTACTCAGGAAATATAGTATGTGTATGTTACCTCAAGGCAGTGTATTGTAACAGTATTATAATCTTTTATAGTGTGATTTACTATGCATTTTTTACATGAAGGCAGACTGACAAGAGGATAGCTTTATAGCCAAAGGTAGCCATCCATAATTCACTATCAATGTTAACAACATATGAGTTGAACTTATCTTAGTCTCAAGTTCAACAGAAGTATAGTAAGTATGGCTGCTGCTGCTGCTTCTGCTTTTGTTATTACAGAAGGAGAAAAGACACATCATGTAGTAGGCTACCTTTTCCTGTTTCATAGGTAGGCTTATATAAAGAATGATGCCTTGATATTTAAGTTAACTGGGAATATATCATTTTGTTTCCTTCATTAGGGGAAATAACCATATTTCTTCAGAGGTCTTTGTGGCCTTTCAGCTGTTTTTTTTTTTGTTTAGAGATAGAAGAAAATTTTTCAAGTGGGTTTATGTAGTTTTTATAGAGCAAGAAAGTGGTTGCTGTTGATCAGAAAGAGCATATTACAGGAACTTATATATATATATTATATGTGTAGTAAGGAGTTTGATTTGTATGGTAAAAATGATAAGTTTCTAAAGTAAACTATGAGTGGAAGTAGAACTGTAAGGCACCCCAAGAAAGATGAAGAAAATAGAGTGAAAGGATATGTGGGCTGAAGAGTACGATCATTGTTGTGACATGTTTGGAAAAGTTTCTTTATTAATCTCCTTGTTGAATATAAAGACGCTTTGTTTTTAGATGACAATGTATGATTAATATTTGAATATTTTCTTTACCTTTAAGATTGTACAGTAAGGGTCATAGAGGTACATGAAGTGAAAGGCTAATGAAAGTAGCATATTAATTACAAGGTTCAGTCAGTCCTATTTTCTTGTTTTTACTAGTTTATTGTAATTAGTAAATTGTGTTAACTGAATAAAGTTTCAAGGTGAGATCATTTGGAACCAACAAGAGAAGTTCATCATGGATTACTTTCTTTGTATCTTATCCAGTGTTACTATTTCAGAGGCACATAGCACAGTTACTTTACATACAAACTTATGTTTAGGTTGTAACCTCTCGTACCTGCATTTCTGTTGGTAGGCATTCCTGAATAAGAAGTTTTGTACTGTATGGTGTTTGAACTTCAAATCACTTGAGCTTTCCTTTTCCATCATTGCCAGGTGTTTCGATCATTACATGTATCCATGTCAACTCGAATGCTGAGTGATTTGCTGGGGCGATTGGTGGAAACAGTGGCTGAGCAAGGAGAAGATATGCAAGGATATGTAACAGAACTTATGCTGACTCTTGAGTCAGCAGTTGATGCTTTAGACTCTGATTTTAGGTGTGTAGATTTCATATGTTTAACCAATCATTAAGGATGATTTTTTACCATACAATCATAACATTTTAAACAACTTTAATGCACTGATAATTGAATCACAAGTAAATGATATATACAGATATTGCATGCATTAAAGTATATCTATTTCCATAACTCAGATATTATGGTACTTTCACTGAGGTAAAGCCTTGTTTCTTACTTTGATATTTGTTGATAATTTTGAGGGTGAAATTCTTTAAGATTGCGAGATTGTGCAGAGACTCAAGTATTTCTTTTTCATGGTCTTTTCTTAATAATAAAGCATTAATTTCAACAGACCAATAGAGTTTGTTCGTGAACTGTTTAAGTCCACACCAAACCTGAACAATAAGGATCGGAAAGGGCCCCTTGGTTATGGCATGATGGGTCATTATTATGGATCTGGGTATCCACCACCGACTGCCCCAATTTCTCCTGGAGGACACATTCGTTCTACATCTTACTCAATATCTTATGGCAGAGGCAAACCAATGGCCTCACCAACAGCAGATATCAAAGGTATTGTACCCGGTCTCACTTTGATAATTTCATGTTTTCATCCTGAGGTTAAGATGCTATATACATTGAGTAAAGGTGTGAATAGATAAATGCTTCCTTGAATATGGATTCCCAAGGTATGGCATTTTGTTTCATATGTACTGTCAAGCAGCAGCATAGTATACTCAAAAACTTGAAAACTGAATTTGGGTTTTCACTTAATTTACATCCTACATGGTACACTTCATACCATAAGAGAATCCAATCTCATCTTATGGGTTTGGAGAAAAAGGAAAGATATCCCATGACCAGTTCAGCAGGATTGAGAGAGAGAAAGAAAAGATATCCTGAGACCAGATGCTTGCTTCTACAGCTGTCAGATATACTTTGTATGCAGAAAGTCAAAATTGTGAACTACATGTTGGTGTGCTTACATGTTCTGTTGCATACCATTTATCGATAATAAGAAAATGGGCTGACTGCAGTCAATAGTAATGCCACTTTTTCTTAAAGAAATTACTGTTGTACCCAAAACTGAATAGCTGTATGTACTCGACATATTGTAGAGAGTGTGAGTGAGTGAAAGACTGTGTGAGTATAACTGAGTTAGAGTGTGTGGTGTCTCGTCTGCAGAGAGAATTTACATCATCCGTACTGCATTAATCTGTGTTTATCAGTGTGATATGATGTAAGTGTGTGAGTGAATCAGCATGTTTGTTTTCGTAAATACACACTTGAAATTTTGAGATCTTGCTACATCCCAGCACATGATATTTGTATTTACCATTTTGAAGGCAAATCCAGATTTTATAAGTGATGCTGATGTCATATCACACACAGGGAATGGTTAAACTTGAAAAATAACCTAAAGGAGTATAACTGTGGGAGGGATACCAGGAAACAAGATTTTGGAGTAATTTGGAGAGCATGTGGGATGTTGAGTTTTGCATGTACAGCCCTACTGTATGAATTTTTGTTGAGTAAGCTTGCAGGTGTTTTAGTTTGGCAAATGCCAGGTGAGCCAGAGCTTGGGCATGGCTTGACTCTCCGGTACATTTGAGTAAATATATTAATTTTTTTTATCTTTTTGTATTTTTTTAGTACTTGCGATTCATGCACTGCGATAGTCAATGAAACCAATTGAAAAAACCAAAAACTACTCATTGCATGACAATGATAAAACGCCAATGAAATGATATAAAACAGCTTTATGGTTTTACCGTGAAAAAATTCAAAACATCTTCAATCAATGAAGACGTACGCTGGATAACAAATCGCTCCAAGTATAAGTTGAAGGGATCTTACCTCCTAGTTCTAAGACTTTCACAAAAGATATATTTTTACACTACTAACTTCAATTAGTGATAAAGCAGCAATAGCTTCCATTCGAACTTTGCTCAACCTGGATTCGTGGGACTGGAACTTCGTGCACTCGCCAACAGCAGCAACAGCACACTTCAGCATCGTACTTATCACCGCTCTTTTCATTTCACTCATCACCTGTAAACATGGCTGACCAGAGCACTCTATATAAGATACTGTTACATTGTCGTCTACTTCATTTACACATTCCAATCTTCCTGGATTCAAAGCTGGTGTGACAAAATGACTCAACCAAATTTTACCTTCTTCAATCCTTTTACATTTTCCGAGATAATGATTTGCTTCATCACAATCTTCAGGCCTCAATTTTCCACTTCATCCTAGATGTCCTTGCCATGCTTAGTCCATGGTTATTTGCCAATCCTCCAATATCTATATATACATCATCTTCTCATTTTTCCTTATCATGAAACTCCAATGACTTACCCTTAGTTAAACTTTTACTCGTAACCTTCTTTATTCACATTTACTCTTAATTTCTGTGTAGCACATATTTACACTAAACAGTACAATGGCCTCATGTTTTCACTATTTACCACTTCAGCGTGTAATCACCAGAACAACTACCAACTGATCCACAGCTAAGCTCCACAAACTTTCTGTCAGCCTTGACTTCCATCACTACTTTCAAACCTTAGCATTTACTCTTTAAAGTAATTAATTTGTTGTATCTTAATTTTCCAAATATTGAGTATTGTAATTGCTTATCATTTATTCTTTGCAATTTGAACTATAACTAGTATGTTTCGATAACTGCAAATACTCTGAAATTGCATGTTTTAGAATCTGTTTAGTAGTGATAAATTTGCAAGAGGTTACTGACAAGGTAATGACGTATTCTCTTGAGACAGAATTGCGACAAGGTAGTTTGAGGTATTGTTGTAAGAAAAAGTTTCATTCATAAGAGCTACAATTTTAGTAATATATGTGAAATGATTTTTCATAGTAGGAAATGTTATTGATAAGAATTCTTATCAACATTAGAGTGCACAACAGACGAAATGGGAAGGATTTACTGGATCCCCTGTACTGACCAAAGGTGCATGTTCAACAATCAGTCCAATTATCCGTCCCGTCCGACTTTCACTGAAACAGTTTGACAAGATTCTTTTATATATGGACAGTTATTGTATACCAATAACATTTTCATATGCATTCATTGCTGGACTCAATGCTGGGTTTACAAAATTTCTATCATGAATCTTTCCATCTTCATTTATGTATTTTATAAGATTTGCTTCATCTATAAGACTTGCATCTTTCTTTCAACTTCCATTTACATTCTTAGATTGTCTCTGCCATGCTTAGTCACCTTTGAGCATTATTTGCCATATCCTGTACAGACTCCATTATAGTATATTTCATCATCTTTATCTGTTTCCTGTATCATGAAAATGCATGAACATTCTCTTTATGTTTAAAACTTTTATCGCTACCTATCCTTTTTTTCATTCATGTTCACTGTGTAGCACATAGTGAGTTAGCACTAGGAACAGATGAAGAATGGCCTCATTTGTTTACATCTATTTCCTAGCTGTCATGTGTAATGCACCAGAACCAGAGCTCCCCTATCCACAGCTAAGCTCCACAAACCTTTCTGTAGTTTCCCTTGACTGCCATTCACATACTTTACATCCATTTAGCTATTTGCACGTCTTTTAATGTAAGAGTTTGTTAGTATGACTATATTGTAGCAAATATTTGATGATTTGTAATGTAGCTTATGCATAGATTCTTTGCAGCTTATTTACTTTGAACTGTGATTGTTTCAGATTCTTGCACAATTCTTCTGGATTGCAGTGTCTGTTCTAGAATCTGATTATGAGTATGAGTTCATCTTAGCAATGAGGTTACTGGACAAGGTACTGTCTCGATTGCCTCTTGACCGACCAGACTGCCGAGACAAGGTGAGTTCTGAGCTTTACATTGTTGTAAGAAAAAGTTTCATTCATAAGAAGCTACAATTTTTTAGTAATATATGTGAAATGCCATTTTTTCATAGTGGACTGTTATTTGATAAGAAATCGTTATGCAACAGGTAGAGAAGCTGCAGCAACAACTGAAATGGAAGGATTTTCCTGGTGTCCATGCTTTACTACTCAAAGGGTGTACATGTGCAACCACATATGAGCCAACAATTACCCTCCTCTCTCGATTTACTCAGCTTACAGATTTACAGGTAAATATCTTTTCTTATGGACAGTTGAATTATACTAACTACATTTGATATGCATTCATTGCATGGCTCCTTTAATTTGTGCATTTTATGTTTTTTCCCCTATTCTTAGTAATCTTTCCATCTTCATATGTATTAGTATTTTAAGGTTAAATTCTCATAGCAGAACCTCATGATAAGAAAAGAAGATATGACGATTGACAGACTTTATTTTTTATTTTGTATTTTGATTATATATGATCCAATACACTTTTGATTTGATTGGTCACGACTTCTACATTGAATGTTAACCATGCATCGAAAATCCAGTAAATCTTCACATTGAATCTCCCAATGTAAACACAGTTGGCTTTCAGGGTGCACCAGACACAGCCCTTTTATGCATACCTGATATCCCAGTCTTTCTGGAAGTCTTTTGGCTTTTCAGTAAGTGTTTACTAATCACCCAAAAGAAGACGTGGATGGTTGCAAGGTAAAGCATTGTCTATCTTCTTATGTACTGGCACAGCACAGAAAGAGGCATCTTAATTCTCAAACTTGTTACACCTGCATTGTTGTGAGGTGTACTTCTCAAAGGGACAGATCACTGGGAAGTTTCCTTTAGGAACTTGTTACTGTTTGCTGTTGGTGTTTTTGGCTGACACATCTTGTTTAGAGACACGGCTCTTTTCCATGCCATGATGGGAACAAGACTGCCACTGCCTAATGTTCCAAGCCTCAATCATTGTAATGTAATACATTAGATGATACTAAGTTACAGGGCATCTTCCCAGAGGTTGACATGATACCTCTTGGAGTTGGTTCTTTATAAAATTGTGTATAGAACTGGGGCTTCATTGGTTTGAGTTTAAAGAAACTGCTTGAATGGTCAGTATTTTTCAAATTTTCAATGTAGGAATTGTATATCAAGCAGCACATACTTGTAATTTTTTCATATGACAAAAACTCCAGTCACAGACAAGTTCTCATCAAGGTCAGCTTATCAGTATTAGATATATATCAAAAAGAAAAAAGAAAGTAACCTAAGAGTTTTAAGGAAGAGGAGAGTTTGCCTTTTGAATTGGGACAGATCATAGTTTTTAGAGAAAACTTCAGAAGGTAAAGTGTTACAACACTACCAGTTGAGGGAAGGAAACATCACAACAGCTTTCTTCAAATCCCAAGTATATTGTCACTCAGTAATCATGGAATGCTTATATCAAGTATGTTTTTTGAGTCATAGATCTATCAGAGGAGATGGGAAAATTATATGAGATGTTGCTAGCTGAAAAGTATAACTGCTACATTATTACATTTTCCCTAAAGATTTTTGTATCAACAGGTTGTTGACCCAAGCCAGAGTCGGGCATTTGCAATCAATGTAATTGCTTTACTCCCATATATGTTGCAAAACTATGAGGATGCCAATGCTCTTTGTATACAGGCAGCAGAAAATGTTGCACAGGTAAGAGCCTTACAAATATTTAGCAAGTTTTGCTGTTTGTTAAGCCTTTTTTATTTTAGGGTCACTATATGTTTATGTGTAGCATTTTTTTTTCCTAACAAGAATATTTAAGTGATGAGGTACTGCATTGGGAGAATTGTTTTATGATTGGTCATGTGCAATGATTCACATGTGGTCTCATTTAACAAAAACTTAAGTGTGCAGAGTGAAAAAGTAAGAAACGTTTTTATTATTATGGAAGTTCATGTGTCATATAGCAAACTGGAAAAGTTGAGGATTTATGAAGTGCATATTCTGTGTGAATAGGAATGAAGTTTAACTTAACAGATGTAGAAGAACTAGGCATCATATAAACCTTAGTGGCCATATCAGTCTGCAGAATGTAAAGCATGAAAGGTAAAGCATCTTGAATGAACATATTGGAGCAAGTGTATGCAAAAAAAAAAAGAAATAAAGATGATTTAGCAATTGTGTAAGAAAAAGAGATTGAGTGAGTAGAGTTATGTAGAGGTTTAACTTGGAACTTATCCATCTTAACTTAAAGATAAATCCAGCTTTGGCCACAGAAATTATAACATAATTTTGATATTGTCAGGACAATATTTCCGCCCATTTTTATTCTACTCCAAATAACTATGCAACAAAAGTGTTCCATGGAACACCCTTCTGTTCATTATATCTCTTATTTTCATAATCACCTGGTTATTACTCCTTATGATATTTACCATGCTATGGATCTATCTATATCTCTGATGCTCGTTCCATGTGGGAATTCCTATTCTTACATGCCTTCCTACCATAATGTAATATTTTACTGGAAACAGCATGCTTTATCAGAACTAGATTATAACTACAGATTTCTTTGACAGATACATAGCATAAAGCACCAACACTACTAATTTTGCCTCTTGGAACTTGAAAAGAAAGGAAAAGAGAGAAATTTAGTGTAAAGCTAAATCATGGTTTTCTTCTTTTTATGGTTATTGTAGTGTATCATTGATGTTAAAGGCCATGGAACTTTGCCTTCATTTCTCATGTGTCTTTAAGTTAGGGACTTTTCCATGTGTCAGTAAATCTAATTGTTACCTGTAGAGTGTAGATGGCAATTTTAGCATTTCCCCACTGCTTGGATTCTTTTTATGATTTCAGGCCCATAGTTGAAAACACAAATTTCTTATTGTTCTCTAATGCTATACTACATTTATCCCCTCATATTTATTTTGAGTGATAACTGATTCACCCACATTCTACTGCTGAACTCATTTTCTTTTCTCCACCCTAGTTGTTTTTTCCATTTAATCTTTGTGCTTTATCTTTTTGTATTGTAGTAAGTTCCATGCCACTTATGTGTTGAATAATGTTTTTAGGAATTACAAACTTGTTACCTTGATATATTGATGTGTGTGTTTGTTTATATTAAATTGTTTGCTTTCATTCTTCCTTACTCATGTATATGTTTGCTTTTGTGTTTGTAATCATTTGCACAATAGTTTTACCTTTCTATCTAGATGTGATACTGTAATGGAAATTCGAAAAATATCCCATAATTGAAGGTGATTTCTGTTCATCATCTAACTGAACTTCATTACTTGTCTGATGGATAAACATCTTGGCTCTATATTTTTTTGTGTTCTAGGTTTGCAATGAGAAAGGAAAAGAACTAGAAAATCTAGCGACAGTTATGACCTTATACAGCCGGCGAAACTTTAGCAAGGAAAGTTTTCAGTGGACTAAATGTGTTGTGAAATACCTCCATGACTCTTATGCACACCTGTCACTAAATCTCATGGCATTTCTGGTTGAGGTAAGCATTTTACTTTTCATGCATTTGAAGTTATCATTTATGTCTGTATTCCAGAAACTAGTATGCAGATTTGAGAGTAATACAGTACAAGTGGTCTTTTTGCTTCATTTTAACTAACTTGCCTTTTGTGAAAGGTATTCAGAATTGGATATGTGAGAGTAATAAGAATTTGTTTCAGATTCCTCCCTCATGCTTTAAAGGTATTCAAAAATGGATGAACTCAGAGTGATATGAATTTTTTCAAAATCTGCTTGTAATATTATGGCAGAAAATGTCATAAGTACTAGCTGCCATTTAATTACTTAGAAGAAAAGAAAGAATATATTCATTCATAATGACAAAAACAGCATGGATGAAAGTAGCATAAAGAATAGTGCTTTGAGCCATTGAAGAATCATCTTTTTTTATTGATGTAAAGCAGGCCTTTTACATTTGTCATGTAGAGTAGCAATAAGTTTTTCCAAAGTTCCATTTGAAATTATTTTGAAAACACAAGATTAAGAGGATGCAGGAAGGAAAGTAAACTGAGAACTGGTGATTTAGTATTTTATTATTATTATTTTGACACCATTCAAATATGATAACATCATATAGAAATTCAGTGCTTTGTTAAAAAGGGAAATTAAATGTGAGAAATTAGTTATGAAGACTGAAGACAGGGAAGAATTTATAAAGCTGTTTGGAAATTTTGAGAATGTGATGTAATGAGGCATAGTGTATGAGTTTTATGAAGCTGTTAGGCCTAATCCCTTTCTTGATATCGATGAACTGACTGCCAGGATCATGAGGACAGGAATTTTGGGTGAATTATCTGTCACATCTTTCTCTGCATACTTCTTGTACCTGTTCAGTATTGTGATTTTTTTATTCTAACTCAAACTCTATTTTCCACTGAAGCCTACAATTAGGGTAGAGCAGTTGTATATTTAGTAGATGATGATAAGCTATCTTTTATCTTGTCCAAACTGATGCTGGTAAGTGTTTTGTAGGTATTTAGTTTGTTTTGAGGTGTTTTTGTTGATGTTTGGTGACTGAATGTCATGTTTGGTTCTTTTGTGATATTTGGTATATTTGATGATTTGTTGAGTAGCAGTGGTTGATCATTCAAGGTGATTTGTAGGTGTAGGCTGGCTTTGTGTCTTCTAGGGGCTAAGGGGATAATGGTGGTTTTTTTGTGGAAATGCAATCATTCTGTTTTGCAAAATTTATTGTCCTAATTTCATGAGGTAGTACTGCTTGTTTCTTATTTTGTATGCGATGCTGCAGTATTGCAATTGTTAGGTCATCTTCATAAGTGTTGACACTGTTTTGGAGGAGGCAAGGGGAGATGTGTAGGAAGGGGCTGAAGGGAGTTGGAGAAAGAAAAGCACCCAAAGGAGCTTCACTGCAAAATTTATTAATTTTCTCCTTTTTTTTAAGGTAATGTGTGGAAGGAATGTAAGACAGGGAATTTATGAGGAGAGTGTATGAAAGTATGATTAAAGGGGTTGATGTGAGAGGAAGACCACATGTGACATAGGAAAATAGAGTGGAACAGCACTGGAGGGAGAGAAATGGTGAAAGAATGCATGGAATGATGTATGCGAGGGAGGCATGTAAGGACAGGGTGAGAGTTCCCAGAGGGAATAAGTGTCAGAGATATAGATAGATAGTTAGTATGAAGTTTTGTTTGAGGTTTTATTAAGGGATGGTGTCACATGCATTACTGATGCTGCTTGCCATCATTAATGTGTGGTAGGAGATTGTGGTTGGTTGGTTGGTTGAAACCATCCAGAATGTGCTGTATGAGATGTATATGCAGTGCAGTGGAATTTTGGTCTGAATTTAAGGGAGACTGGAGGTGAGACTGGGATGTTTTGGTTGTTTCTTTTGTGATTTAGATTCTCAGTAGATTTAGATATTGATGATAGCATTGAGGGGATGGTAGAGGGGAAAGGAGTTCAGGTGTTTTTAAGGTTTCAGGATGGGTATTATGTTAGCAATATCCAGCTTATCTTTTCCCACCATAGTGGAAAAGATTCGATGGTGTTAAGAAAAAAAATAAAAAGCAATCATACTTATTTACTGAATAATTATTTGTTGTTTTGAATGTCATTGTTCCATGTACTTGAATAATGAATGAAACGATGATTATGCAAGAGTAAGATTATATTCCTTTGATTATTATTTACAGAAATGTAGAAATTTTTATTTCTATTATCACAAGTTATGTCATTTCACTTGAGGTGTAACACCCTTTTCATATCAGTATGGTTTAAAATTAAAGGGTGAAATATTGTTGGATCCCATGTGAGCTTTAGAAATCTGATATATGAAGTAATTTTCTGCATATCTGCAGGTACTGGAGAAGGGCCCTGCAAGTGTACAGAACCCTATCTTGAATATTCTGCACTGTATGCTTCACTACATAGACATGAACACTGCAGCAGCCCAGCTCGTTAATGGGGATTTGCTAAGGGTTATTGCTAAATACATTGAGGTAAGAACTTAGATTAACTAGTTTTGTGTACTGAGTAAAGGAAATTAAATGATTAAGCAAACAGATTGGCATCTTTAACTGCTTTAGAATTCATATGACCAGAAGAGTTGTAAGCAGTTAGAAAAGTGGAATGGAGTGTCTTTGTCTTCTATAAAACTAATATTTTTTTCTTATAAAGCCAATATATTTTCTGTTGATACAAGAAAGATTGCACATAAGGATTTTGCAATGCATTTTCATAGTAGGTATATATTAAATCATTACTCTTTCTTACACTGAATTCAAGTTTAGCATGAATAAACTTGGGATAATTTATTTTTGGCTTTTTTTTATATAGGCTAATTCAATCCCACTTAAAAGATTTCCAAAAAGAAAACAGATTTATTTGTTTCAGGGTTCACACTGGAAAGAAGCCCTCAGAATTTTGAAGATGGCCGTTACCCGTTCATCATCACTTGTAGTGCCTCCAGCTTCCTCTCACACACATTACTGGGACCATCATGTCTTTGCAGATATTGAGTCACATTTTAAAAAGGAGTTACCAGGTTTGTCAAAAATGTTGAGTTATTATTTCAATTTGTAATGTGCATTATGATGGGATATTTCTTTTCGTGCTTGAGGTTGATTGATTATGAGAAATAGCATTCTCTTTGTAAGACCCAGATCCTTACTGACAGGACGCACCATGGAATTTACTTTCGATGTGAATCAGACACCAATTATTGGTCGTCGATTCCTGAAAGGCTCAGGGATGGTAGTCCTACCTGGTCAAGCAAGTGGTGGCTCATCAACTGTTAGCTCCGCAACTAGTGAAAGCCTACAGGATCGAGAACAGGTCAGTTTTCTTGATATCTTGGAAATTTTTATAGTAAATACCTTTCATTAGAATTCATTAATAATCTTGTTTTTCTTTATGTGCATAAGCCAGAATGAAATTTTGAATATGGTTTGTGTATAGTTTTATCGTAGGAGATAATGGAGAATGACTATTACCCATGTATCTTCTACATATCTCAAAAGATGAGTAAGTGGATCAGGAATGAGAGAGGGGGCCTGAAAGTCATACCTTTCTTGTATCAATGCTTCCAGAAAGTAGGAACAGAAGGAGGTAGGAGAAAAGTTCCTTCAGAGGTTTAGTCATCTATTCATACTACTTCACTAGAGTTGGAGAGACAAGCAGATATAACTTGAAAATTTATGTATAATCTTAGTCAAACAGGCAAATTGAAGGTAGATATACCATTTCATGCTTCACATAACACTGGACTGTCTGGGCCATCCATTACATAAGGAAAGACAAGGCAAGATTCACTGGTGATATTCTCTCTTATCTGACTAATGTCTGATCATCATCCCAGAAAGAAATGGGGAATCATATTAGGTTACCCATGATCCAAAGCTTATGACAGGATGTCTCATCTCTTAATTTCCCCTCCTTTGGTTTCCCTTTTTTTTTTACTTTACTCCCTCATATTTAGTTCCTCATTGGCTACTCTGTCTCCATGGATCAGCCTTTCTCCCTTTCTCCATCAATAGCAGTGTCCCCCATGGTTCTGTCCTGTGTCCTACACTTTTCCTCCTTTCTGTCAACAATATTCTCCATTTCATAAATAACCAAATGCTCTTATATACTAACTACTAAACACCAATTTTCCACATCCTTTGAGTCTGTTCCTTCTTCTCTCACTTGATCTGTATCTTGTCTAAACACATTTATCTTAATTAACTCAGACTTGGGCAGGATATCTTAGTAGGGTACATGTAATTAGGTTAGGTTTAATGCCTCCAAGACCCAGTTTCTACCCATCTCCTTATTAAAAGTTCCTCATAACTTTCCTCTCTCCAATGACAGTTCTGTAATTTCACCTACTGACTCAGTCAACATACTTGTTATTACTGTACATCTGCTCTGTCTTGGAAACCCCACAGTATTGAAATAGCTATGTCTGCCTGGAAGAAACTGGGAATTCTGTTTAGATGTAAAAAATTTTTTTCTTCTGAACAGTTGCTCTGTTCATACAAGGGATTGATCCGTCCTTGTATGGAGTTCTGCTCTCACATCTGAGGATGCATCCTTACTTGACAGTGTTGAGTTGAAAGCAGTCAGACTTATAGGCTCTACCAGGCTAACTTCAGAACTTGACCTGTTTGCTGTACATTGCAATGTTGGTTCACTTTCCCTCTTTTGTATGTATTACTTTTGTTTTTGCTCCCAAGAATTGGGTGCTTGTGTGCCCCCACCACTAGCTAGGCCATGCAGTACTCAGTAAGTTGTTGCATCACATGATTACTGTGAGGCCATTGGAGGGATGATGAAAATTCTTAATTCTGTGGAGACAAATGATATCTTTTATGTCATGCAAGAATGAAAAGAAGTTTGTTTGTTATGGAACTAATTGCTTTGATGGTGTGATTATTATGCATTCCCAATCCTTAGGGTTAGTAGAAAAAAAAAAAGACTACCCACATATATTGTGTGAGTCATAGAAGGAAACCAAATGGAGCAGGAGCAGGGGAAAATGGAAACCCTCACCTCCTTGTATTTACTTTCTAAAAGTGGAAACAGAAGAAGGAACCAAATGAGGAGTGTTCCTTAACATGTTTAAATGACTGGGAGTCTGATAGAAGTGGAACTCTTGAGTCTGCTGAGTTGCAGTGTTGAGTTAAAGTGAAAAGAAACTGATATGCCTTCTGCTTTTATTGCATTATGAATTAGGAGATAGTGTTTGCAACAAGACTTGAGGCGAGCTCAAGGTGCACATTGCTAAGTGAGTTACATTTCCCATATACAGGTAAAGGTACTGACATATATCTATAGGCAGGATAAGTAATAAGAAAAATCCATTTACTTAATTTCTCATTAGCTTTTATTACTCTGAGCTGTTTGGTTGTTGTGGTATGCAGGTCTTTTTTGGGTTTATTGTGCAATCCAGAATCAAGAGTGACATGGTCAAAATGTGAGAGCTTATATAATTTCATCTTCCTCCTCTCTATTGTCTGAAAACATATTGGCAGTATACCAATTTTACAGGACCGAGTGAGTAATGAGGAGACTGGTACAGTAGGAATAGACCAAGAAGAAACAGCCTCTCCACGTAGGAGTTTCTCTCTTTCTGCAGCTGACACTGGTCACATTGCTGGTTGGAAACGACCATGGCTATCACAGGTACAGAGTTTGACCATACTTACACCATGCACAGTGCTATATGTAATCCATCTGTTATTAGTGATTCCATTTACATTTATGTGGGGTGGATCATTTGTTTATAGATGCACGCCTTTTTTAAGAATTAATTTTTCATATCTAATATTCTCAGTCTTAACTCCAAGGCTTGGAAAAGACTAGACTGTGCGGTTGGTAGACTTGCTACCCTGTTACCAATATGCCATTTTTAGAATTCATATATATTGTTTTGGCTTTTGAGAATTTCTAATAAATGTATATACATATTCAGGCATGCTGTGTTTGTGGTTATAGCATTTTTCACTTTCAATTTCATTTTCAGCATATCTGTCTGTGTACCTCATTCAGCTTATCATGCTTCTACTTGATGCCACCTTCCCCATTCAAAACAAGATGGCAAATGCAGAGTATTATAGATTTTTCACTTCTTATTTTTTCCTCACCTTCAGGTATCAGAGACAGATGTGAACAGCTCCTGAAACATATGATGAAGTTTTCTGCATGTTATTGTTGCTGTCTTTATGTAGAACAGATTATTCTTGCTTGCAATGAGATGACGAAAAGATATTCAGAACATGTGGTAGTAGCCAGAAAGCAAATACATACCTGGCGAAATGCTTTATGATAATGGATTCCATGGGTATGCCACAGGCAAAATCACTTTTTTGTCTGTTGTGGTAAAACTGTCTGTGGGTTGGCTATTGAAATAGTAAAGGATTACGTGGTAATGCCATGGGCTTGGCTTCCATTGTATATCATCGGTAAATTCTTCTGTAGGATAGTCAGTTGAAGAAATGTGATGAACACTGTGAAGTCAATAGCAGCAAAAGGACAAAAACTTCTGTCATGAACTCCACCTGTATGTGGTCACACTGCTGGTGAAAAACCACCTTAGGTGAGGCTGTATCATCATGAGCAGATGAAAGTGAGTATAGACTCACTTAGAAGCTTTTCATTTCATTTCCTGCCACTGATTAGTGCACAACCACAGAGCTGTAGGAGCCCCATAAAAGGGTACCTGGGGTTGTATGATAATGACAATGATAAGAAGACTAGTATCTATAGTTGTAGAGCTAATTAGCCATTAAAGATAGAACTTGTGATGCTAGTGCCATAATTGCATTAAGCTTAGCATTAGTATGTCTACTACTACCACTCCTGGAAACTAGAGCATTTATGTTTCCTTACATGATGTTTATAGAGCTAAGGGGGAAACGCAGCTTCCAGAATTGCCCATGTTAGGAAGTCGTGAAATCACAACCGTAAGTGATTCATAAAACTCAATGCAGAGTTACATGGATTTACCTTAACCCAGATTTCCCTTTGTATGACTTGTCAGTTGATCAGCAAAATTTCCACTCTTCCTCCCATCTGCCATCTAAAGCCAATAATTGTACTTCAGGAAGGTTTATGTGACTAATTTGTGAGTTCTTGCACTTGAGTCTAATTGCTGTAACTGTTGCTCCTTCTTGAATTATATTTCTGTGTGTATAGAATGCATCAAAAAGGTCACAACTGCTGGTGTTGAAGCATGTATTCCTTCCTCCTTTTAGACTCTCTCCTTATCCATGGTTAGATAGAATTACTTACAGGTCAAGAGGTCCATTACTCCTTCATGCAAAGGACATATGCTACTCTCTCTGTTTTTTAACCCTGTTTGGGGAAATTTTAGCAACATCCCAAAGGCTTAGTGACTTGCATGCAACACAAATGCTCCATGGAAAACCCAAATTTTTTATAAACACAAAAGGCTGTCAACCAGAAAATGATGCATACACTTTTTGCCCATTAACTTTTTGATTTTAATTAGCTGCCATTGTTTTTTCATTAACACCTTGATGCATGTATGGGAAATGAAGATAGTAGCATTGGAATGTTAATGTTAATGGTACTTTTTGCCCTACCCCTCCACCAGAAGGACTTTTTCTTACTCCCCAACCAAATCTATTTCCTATGGGATGCAGAATCCTCCTTCTCATTCAAAAATTATTTACAGGAAACCCAGAATATATATCTGTTGTTTGTATAGTCTCAAAAATTTATGGTATTATATATCTTTTTACATGAGAGTCTGCATTACAGGCCCGCGCACGAGAGTGTTTGGTTAATTTGCTCAACACTTGTGGTCAAAGAGTTGGACTGCCCAAGTCTCCCTCGGTATGTATTCCAAATTCCAGGGGCTTTGATATTGGAAGGGGATAATTTTACTTACGGACAATTAGTATAGGATTTGCTAAAATGGTGTCAAGAAGCTTTTTCCTAGAAAATCATCCCTCTATTTATTATTAGAATCTCAAATGAGATAATGGCTTACAGAGGCCATAAACTTGACTATTAAATCAATTTGATTCATAACCTTTTTCTGGATAACTTGAAGAAAAATTTCATAAGTGTTTACACTGTACATTGGCCTAAATTAACTTGATGCACTAGTCTTAGTCAAAATAGTATCACAATGGACAACTGAAGAGGAACAACCCAAAGCAATATCCCGCAAACCCCTGAGAAAATAGGAAAAGCATCGTGCTGTTAATCTTGTATGATAGTTCTTAAGTATAATGTACTAAATGAATGCTCATGGTAAATATAAAGACTTCATTATTAACTTATTAATTATATCATTGTATACTGTGGATCTTAGAATTAGAATAATGATTCTTTGTACCTTAGTATATATATTGCAAAAATTTGGATATAATGAAGTAAAATGATATTATTCTTAATACCATATCATAATCATCACAGATCAGGAATTTCTTAAGCATGGTGTTCTTTCAGGAATTGTCATATAAAAGTAGTTTTTAAGGGTAAACAGATTCAAATCTTCATTATCTTAGCCATGACTTATGATTCCTCCTTACCATAAGCTTCGTTAATTTGTGTGCACATTCATACTTAACTTTAAAAAATGAGCTATATTAATTTGTTTGCCTTAATACCCATTGATGAAGTATGAAACAAAAAGCAAAATCCGTGGAAAAGCCTGTGATGGCTCAGTGTACTAGGAACACATGAAAAGATGGAGGAACTTTAAGGTTAATTATTGGGAGATTACAGCTTATTGTGGGCTCCAAAGGGTTAGGGGGTGATGTGAACAAGAAAAAGCAAGGCCATAATCAGTGTTACGTGCTTTATAAAAAGCTGTTTTCTACTGTGTAGTTACTGAGTCGGGTCATTAAATGAGTCATAGCCAGCTTTTTGAATGTTCAACATAGATCATGATGTGAAATTATCACACTGATTTTCTGCAAATCTTTTGATTAAACAGGTATATTAAGATATGCTCCATAACTTTTTTCCAAATGGTGGGGCATTTCTTCAGAATATATTCATTCTTCATCTTTTAGAGCATAGGAGTAACATTTTATGGATCATAGAACTCATTTCCCCTAAATGAAAACCTTCATACCCTGCCTCATAGTACATGTTTGTCATTGAATCTTAGATGGTGAATATTAATGTACAGTATCAGTTATTTATAGAAAAAAAGATGCCCAAAGTTTCAAGGTTAGGTGATGCTTATTTGGGTATGTATAGATTTAGAATTAGATTGCATCCAAGGTAACCAGTTTCTCCTTTCATGAACACCAAAACCGCACATGGCTCCCAATGCCCCAGAGTGGGATTAAGTCGCATTCAGTTATTGAAGAAAAGATATTTAAAGTAGAGTTTTATTGTGCATGTTCATGATTTAATTTTTGTTGTTTTATTTGAAGCCAAAAAATTGCCTAAACTGATCCTCATGGATCTCAGTAATCTGTCATATACTGAAATAATTAGGTGCATTTTAGAGCCCTGATTGAGAATACAGAAGACAAAAGAGAGATTGGGAAAACAAAGAAGAAATGATGAGGAAGATAAAATAGAACAGGAATTTGAGAGAGAGAGATGAAGGGGATGAAGCAGTGCCAAATGACTTGGCAAATAAAAAGGAATGTAGACACTTCCTCAAAGGCAAATGTAAATTTAATGGTGAGTGTAGAAATGGCCATCCTCCATTCTGTAGAGGTATGTATTGCTATAGAAGCTTTGGCGCTAGAGGATGTGACAAAGGACAATACTATATCATAATTTCAAACACCCAGCAGTATGCAACAGGTTTTATAGATACCACAGATTTGAATGGGGGGGAGGGGATAAATGCAGATATCTGTGTCCATCAGCTTTAAGGAGAACCAAAATTTGTTGCTACAACAAATGTAAGAAGGGCAGTCAATATAAATTTCTTTCCTGAATAAATCTAGCAGATTGGAGGAATATAGATATAGAAGTGAAGACATGGAGAGACTAGAATGAAAAATTGGAGACATACAAATAAACTTAAGTGTTAGCCATAGCTGAGGCAGGAAGAAGCAAAGCTGAGAATGAGAATAAGAAACTTGAAGGCATGGGAATAGGTTAACTAGAAGGATAGAAAATTGGATAGATTATCACACAAACCAGAATCTTGCTAGCACAAATTTTGGTATTTATAATGCCATACCAAATCAAGAACATTTCTTTTTTAAGAGGGGTAACTTTGGGAATGGCAACAAAATTGGGAGTATTAAAACAAGTAGATCCAAGAGGATACACAAATGTAAGAATGAAAGTATTGATTGGTCACCAAGCGTTGATGCAAAAACGTATAGAGAGAAGATCAAGTAGTCCATGAAAAATGATGTATCTGAATGTGCAGAGACTAATAGCAGAAAATTCAAAACTAAAACTCAGCCATTTTGATGAACATGCATGACTAAACTGTAATGTACTTCTTATACAGAAATTGATTTAATGAGACTTCAAAAAGAAGCATACATACAGCAGTATGAAACTTTTGTATAAGTAGAACTAATGTAAAACAAGTTGAATTGGGAATGTGTGTACATGGCAACAAGAAAGAAAACTGTATAATTGTGAGTTGGTCGTAATGAAGACACCAGCTGTAAATGAATATGTATTGTAACCTGTAGACAAACCAAATATGAGTTGGCAGAATATAAGTTGTTACTTCTCTGATGCAGAAAATGGAGAATATGTATGAAAAAAAAAAAAACTAGCAAAAGTAAAGATACTGCAAAAATTAAAAGCACTGAAACCAAAAGAGACATGGTCTGCAAATTTTAGTTTCCACTTCATACATTGGATAGATTGCAGAGCAGACTGGCTGTACATTTGGATTTAAAGCAGTAAGCAGTGGATATGCTAAAGAACAGAACAAGTGAAATATATAATACAAGATGAAGGGTCAAAGAGTTTCTAACAAACAGAAGATTCAGAGTACTAGCAAATGGAACTGTGTCACACCAGGAGGATATTTTATCAAGAATGCTGCAGGAAATAGTATTAGCCTGACATTGGCTTGGAGTCAAATGAAAGTATAGTGAGATGCATTGCCAATGACACCAGAATACTTATTCTGGTGTCAGTTGATGGGAGCTGATAATAAAAAGAATAATAAGAGAACCTAATGTTTAGATAGGTGGAAGAGAAGCTATTGGAATTCAATGAAGATTTTCAAGTAATTGCTTCATGGAGAGATATCAACATAATGATTATGTCACTTAAGAGGCCACCAAGAAAGGAAACTGATAGTGAAGGGAAAGTTAAAATGATGGAAAAACTTGAAAAGCTGGAAAGAAATCACTTGAGCAAGCCAAGGAATGAGTTAAGTGATAATCTGAACTTTCTTCTTGACAAAAGTAGTTGATAAGAATGTTTAATGTACACATAAGAAACACATCTGAATACTGCTGTTTTGTATAGTTACCATGGGAGCAAGCTGAAATCAAGACAAGTGGAAAAATTGAAAGAGCACTTTACTAGCAAAATCAGGAAAATTGAATATGTGAACTATTATGAAAGGTTAAATGAACTGTTGCTATAAATTCTGGAGGGAGAAAGAGAAAGGCATATAAATGCTTGTGCATGGAATCAAATTGAAAGAAACTGAATGTGTCAGAGCATGGAAATATCAGAAATTAAGACTGTAAGAATCTCTTAGAACATACCAAAGTTATATCAATTAAAGGAATATACAAGAAACCAGATAGAAATGATGGAGAGATTTCTTTATATACTGCACAGTGAAATAAGCAATGAAACCTTTAAAAGAAGGTTAGATAGATAGTCAAGAATGATCCAGGACCATCCCAAGGTTGATGTGCATGTGGTGATTGCTCTGTGCTTATCCTACCTCATGGCAAGTGATTACACTGCAAGTGAGAAGTTACCTTCAGTCAGGCTGTATCATTGTCAATGGACTGATGGGTTTATAGTCTTATTGTAGACCTTCCTCCTCCTTTGCAGAGTACAGCCTTAAAGCCCCAGAAACCCCATTAAAAGGAATCTCGGGATTATATGATGATAATGATATAATTATTATTTAAATCCCCAGAACCTCTTGTATGGGGGTCCTGTAGTTTTCAGGCTGTGCTACAATCAGAAGAAAGGAAGCAATTGACTTCTCTGGGAAGAAAAGTTCATCAAGAAGACTGTATATTCTTTCATTAATTGATTATGATGCATCCTTGTCAAAGGTGACTCTTCACTTACAGTTTAATCAAAAACAGATGGAGTCCAGTAGCACATGATGACGTATATTAACATAGATATAGGTATCCTTATTTCATGAGTAATTATTCCTTAGATTTATGGTGAAAGAGATTGGTTGCCTTAAGATGTTAATCTGTCTGGTGAAGTAACTTTCATAAGCAGTTAATATGTATACGTATATTATTCTCTTTGAACATATCAAGAAATTTTTCATTTACCAAGGCAACTTTCTTGTACTATTTCTTCTTTTGTTGATAATATGAGACTCTCCCCATATCTATTATTGTACTGTAATTGTAGAATTATACTATTAACACATCCACATTTGATGTATATAAGGAAAGACTAACAGACCATATTTAACAGTTTCTGAACATAAAATACAGTGATTCAAAAGAGGTACATGCAGTTATAACATTTAACAGATTCATACCAATACCTCAATCATCTGATTTGTCAACCAGAATCTTGATTTTACCATGACATCAGAATTTATTATCTGCAGGTATTTATGTTCTGTACTATACTAATATCTACATTCCGCTCAAGTATATATATATATATATATATATATATATATATATATATATATATATATATATATATATATTTATATATTTATATATTTGTATATTATTTAGATATATAAATATATGTAAATATATTTAGATATATTTAGATATATATATATTTATTATATATATATGTATATATCACAGTGATTTTTTTGATGACTGGAAATAAGGTTAAATATGCCTAAGAGATTGAGGTATTGATATATTCCAGAAAACCAAAGTTTCAGAGCTGCATGTTAAGTTCTTAATTGTTTCAGGCTGTATGGGTATCTGTACTAACTCAGCATGAGACTCATAAAGTAGGTAGTTTATAATCTTTATCCATATTAGTAAATAGCATGTCAGGGCTTTGAGTGTCTCATGCAGGTGGTGTGTTATGCAGGTGCTATATTCTTTTTTTATTTTTGTTTTTACCTCACCACATATCCCAAAGAATGTGTCACCTTCACAAGCTCTGGTATATAAACTCAAAAAGTTAAGATAACAGACAGACAGTTGTACATACATAGAGAGTTGTTATGTTGCAGAGTTTAGAAATGTGGCCTTTCTTAGCATTTGTGCTATGTAGCATATTTGTTCTTCATGTAGCTATTGATGTTTTCACTTTGATTGTTCTTATGTTAGTAACTTTGTGCAGTTTTTGTATGTCAGTAAGTAATTCATGAAATAGCTTCAAAAAATTGATAAAGAAAATAAAATCATTGAATCCCTTACTACTAAGTAAAAGCTTGTTTGATGTTATAAAACAAATCTGGAACAGTGAATAAGATATGAAGATGCCTCGTACCAGACCAATGAAGTTGTGTCACTACAATTTTTTTCACTAAAAAAAAAAGCAGAACATTTGAAGTAAATATAGATCTGTTCCCTTAAGAATCCCTGTCTTACACCTGTTATGACTATCAAATTCCACCATGTCTCAAACAAAAAGTTCAAAGAATATTAACAAAATGACTGCCAAACCACTCCGCTGAAAGTCAGTATACTATAAGCGATGCCAACAAATCATATGTAGCTCTCAGAACCATCAGTAGATGGCAGTGCCTCCAAAATTGACCACCATGTCATAGCAGAAGCCATATCCTGTGATTACCATTTTATACAGTATGGGGAGGAGTTGTAGACTCTTGGGGCCCTGTATCTCTGACCATGGATACAGAAATGAAATCTGGTGTATGCCAGATATAGAAAAGAAATATTTGTATGTATTGATCCTGTGGAAATTATTACCCTGGCTCATCATGTCTTTACTGTAATGCTTAAAGAAGTTTGCAGCTTTTCCTATACATTCCTTGCAAGCATATAATGGGCCTTATGGTTATAAATTTTGTGGTTAATGAATGTAAATGTATTCATTTAAATTTTTTTGTGTTCCACGATTTAAGTTTTTTACTATAAGGGTCTGTTAAACCAGATTATGTTGATAAATGGCCACTGGAATAATGTGTGTATCATGTATCCTTTAATTGTGCATCTGATGGTTAGCCTTTTAAGTGTAAGTCAGGGAGAAGAAGTTGTCTCCTAAGGATGCATTAAATTAGTGGAATTTCAAATATTAGAAAAGAACATGTAAAGGACAATTTGCCTGGCCAAAGGACAAGGTTATGGCTCCTACCTTTTTATGATGACTATTTTGTCCTGAAAGTAACCCTTTGCTTTTTTTGCCTAAACATGCAAAATATAAGTTTTGAGAACTATTTGTACCATGGAAAGAGTGACCTGTGAATACACTGCAGTCTCATTTAATATATGCCTTTTCATAAATGTCATATGTCATATATGGGTCTGAAAAGGAGGCTTGGCATCTAATGGTGTTTCAGATGCTATAAAAATGATTGGCTTAAGTATTATCAAGAGCTTTTGGTTAAATAGGAGTTATTTGGCTATTATCTTTTGATATCACTTTTTTAGGCTAATGTTTAATATATGGCTTAAAGTGATATGATCAAAATTTGCTTCTGTACAGGTGTAGAAATAAATCTCTCAGCTGAAATTTTTTTGAAATAGTTTGTAGTTTCAAGTAGATTATTATGCTTTTTGAAGCAAGATAATGATTTTTACTAGTTTTACATCATTTAAAAAATTTCTTTAAAGTTTGATATGTTTATGTATATGTTTCTTGGTAGATATAAGAAAACAATGAAATGTGTAATAGTATCCACAGAACAGGTTTATTGCTGCTCTAGTTAAATCTTGATGGTAATTTAGATTCTTTGTGGGACATGTGGTATAATAGAACACTTAAGTTTGTCTGCTCAAGGGGGAATAATGTTCTGCATTTTTCAGATATTTCTTTTTTTATAACAAATTTAGTTGTGGAATCATAAGCATGCTTAGATTCCAAGTACTAAATCAGCTTTCAGAGCATCCCTGAGTTACCTCATCTTGACAGCATTTTTTTTTCTTTGTGGTATACTGTAATTATTCAACATGGTGCTTAGGGAATGTGAAGGGAGCTGGTAGTGAATTGCTGTACAGTATAGCATGAATTGGGTAACCAGGAATTGTTGTTACTGTAGACTAGTCAAATGAGGTATAGCAGGCTCATTTTTACTGTAGCTTTTATTTGGAGTGATCGATTCAGATGACTTTCACATTAAATGTTGATATATATATATATATATATATATATATATATATATATATATATATATATTACTTTTTATTCACCACAACTTTTTAAAAGTCCCAGAATGATGTTTTTATGAACCGCTTAATCCCTAATATTACTAGCTGCTCTTTAAATCACTTATATTTACAAGAACTATTTTAAGGTTAAGCAGATTAAGGAAAGTAGATCTAGATTAAGAAACTCTAAAAGTCCTCTGAATCACACTCTCTCTTCCCCTTCTGTACAGTATGAAAGTCTTGCTGGGAATGGCATGGCTTTAAAATTAACCTTTGTCTCTCGTGTCTTTCTCCATTTCATGACCTTGGTTGTTCTGGTAATGGTGTGCAGCAGGATGGCAACATCAACAAGGTAACCCAGTTTTTATGGAGTGAATGAATACTGTTTCTGATAATGTAAAAATTTTGTAAGTTTCTGAAGTAAAAAGTACACGCTAATGACAAATTACAGATAGCAAGAAATTTAAGATTTTTTTTGGTATTTTGAACATAATGATTCAACACTGATGATCTCCATTTAGAATGTGATTATACAGTTTAATGCCCATGTTATTTAAATGTAATGCAGTAAAGTGCTACAACATGAACAGTGAAAATATATCAAAGGTTAGGAAAACTTAACTCTCTTATAAAGCATGATTTAGTAAAAAGCAAGTGTCTATTCTCTCACAATTATCTTTTATACTACTCTATGAGTGCTTAAAAATTACAAAAAAAATGAATGCTTGGATGCCAGCCTGTATAGAGGAGGAAATGCACATGGTTTGTTGGTAACAGACAGCTTGGTCATTATGTATTATGATATTTGGTTGGTGTTTCTGGTCTCTGCCTGCTAGTGGTCATGTCGCAAATGAGAAGTCACTTTCTCTGTATCATTGTCATTGCATGGGAAGAAATACAGTCTTATCACAGATGCTCTTACTCCAATGGAGTCCATTTTTTTTTTTTTTCTCATGCGGAGTCCAATCTCATAGCTTTGGGAGACCTGGAAAAGGGGCCATAGGGTTGTATGATATTAGTTTTCAATCAGCTGCAAAGGTTGATGAAAGTTATATAAAGAAACAAGTGTGTGTTTATAGATTTTATGCATGGAAGAACCATTAGAGACTTAACAGAGCAGGTTTGTTGGATATAGTGAGAATGAATGTATTAAGGGAAAGCTACTGCAGATATTTAAGGTATTCTCTATTCAGAGTAAAACAAAAGTCAGAACAAATAGTTGGGTTGGGGGACAGCTGCTAAGTGTTTGTTGTATCATGCTCATGTTTGATGTGGTTGCTGGAATCTGCAAGTTTAGTTTGCTGAAACATGAGGCAGGTGTGACTTTAAATTTTTTCTTGGGGTTTGATGGTAAGTTTTGAAATGGTTTGGATGGGAGAGATTAGTGCTGTTGCAAAGAATTAGGTACCATGCATGTTGAGATGGGTTTGTGTTTGAAGTGTATTTGTTTTGTTAGGCAGGTGCTGAAGCCATAAATGTTTTGCTGAGTTTCCTTGTGCTTCCTGAGACAGAAAGATAAGGTGAGGCATATATAGCATATATGAGGTTGCCATGATTAGGGCATTCAGTTGCCCATGCTTTTGCAGCTCCTACAAAACAAAAGTTGTCCTAAAAGTAATGATGTTATTAGTGGCACAAAAGTAAGTATCACTAACATGACGAAATGAAAATTCCTGCTAGAATTGCCACTTTTCTTGACCATTGCAGATGTTTCGGATGAGGAGTCTTGATTGAGGAATAATTTATGAATATTATGAATAGCAGTATATTGTGTAGCTACATTAAAGTAATGAGATGCAACTAATGCTTATAGTTTTAAATCATACGTGAAATATGCATGGGCATTATAGAAGTGCAAGAAATAGTGTATGGATTATATAAAGATCATTGGTGTGAATCTTTGTAAATGTTAACCTAAAATCTCTGTGGATGAAAGTAGTGTGCATTGAGTTATGCATACAAGAATTTGATATGGAGCTCTTTGATTATTATTGAATACTAATCTGACATCTAAATTTTTCTTTTGTATTCGTGTATATAGTGATTGTTTGCAAATGCTTTTGCTATGCTATCCTTTGCTTTCAAGTTTTGCATGCTTTAGCTGTCTTCTGTGGTACTGATATTTTTGTTATCAGGATGTACATAAAAGGGCAACCAAATGTTGGCATTTTTCATATTCAGATGCTTTGATTTTGTGTTCTGACATCACGTTGATTTGATATATATATACAGTTGATGGTCTGAAAACAATAGCTAGGATTATTACAGTTAGTTGTTTGTTGGAGATTTCTGTTATCATTCAGTTGATGTATACCAGTACACAGGTGATCTTTAATTACATTAGTCACACTTGAAATCTAAAATAATCAACTACAGCCAATGGTTTTTTGTGTTGTGATAATCAAGCTACATACTCTTAATCACTTGATAGTGATGTTAAACAGAGTTAGAAGGATGTTAAATATTGTTATAATTTATGATGAAGTGAGTGGCAGGGTAGCAAGTATCACTCATGAAATTGGGCTTCCCATCCTCTGCCATAGTTTGTGATGTTGAAAAGGTGTATGCACCTTATCCACCCCATGTAAATGGGAATGTAGGAAAGAATAACATCGGAAGATAAGAAATAGATTATATTTTTCATGTATTTAAGAGGACTCTTTTTGGGATTACATTCTTGAAAATCACTTTGAAAAATCCAGTGTGTTATCTCCATTACTGTTACCTGTAGAAGTGTCTAGTACTTTTAAAAGTATTCTTATATTTTAGGTAATCAAAAAATGTATTATATACTTTTTTAGATAATGATATTGTATAATAAAGCAAAGCTTTGTTATACAGCAAGTGATCCATATACATTATAGTTTAGCTGTAACATTATCCAATAATTTTATCTTATATTTTTGTTATTATTCGTGTATCATTTCTTAAGGCTAATGAATAAAACTATATGATTATTTGAAAATGAATTTGTCAGGAATTCAGTCAAAAATCGTTTGCTAGGGACAAGCAGAATTCATTTGAATAAGTCATTTTTTACTGCATGCCTTGCTCTAAGCTTTTAGATTTATCAAAAAAAGAAATTCAAATGGAAAAGCCATTATTTACTGCACGCAGTATCATAAGCTTTCATTTATATCTCTGCTTTTAAGTTACCTTGCCACCTATGCTATTTCCCTGGGATATCCTTCATAGAACATGATTACTGTGCTTATTAAGGTCATCCATAAAAATCAGCCATAATCTTTATGTTATTATATCTATATGCACAATGCACATCACTTTCAATTAGACAGTAGTTCAGACACTATGTGTTCCACTAAATACAGTACAATACACACATATGTCTGGATTATGGAAACCCTTCTAACAATTTTTTATTCATATATATCAGGTGATATTCAGCCAAAGCTCAGAACTGGAAAGGCAGTCATCCATGGCATCCTCAACCGAAGAAGTTTCTGTAGCTCCTGGTGATACAGCAAATGATCGTACTGCTGATGACATGACAACGTCAGAGAAACAGTTTCAGGTCTTTAAGGACTTCGACTTCCTGGAATATGAGCTGGAGAGTCAGGGTGTAAGTTTTATACATCAGTCTTATAATTCTTTCATTGACTGATTTTTTTTCATTAATTATTCAGCATTTTCTTCTCTATCTGTCTGTCCATATCTCTCTGATAGAGAAAGTTGACCAGGGCATGCTTGAATGTATCGGACACATGGAGAGGATGAGCAAAGAAAGACTGACTAAGGTTGTCTACTTGTCAGAAGTGAAGTGAGTAATTGGAAGGGAGACTAAGAAAAAGATGGATAAAGTGAAGTGGATTTTGGAGTATCAAGTCGTGAACATTTAGGAGGGAGAGAGATAGTATGGAGTAGGAGAATGACTAAAAGTTTCCTGTAATCATGATGTATCTTGTTTTTACTGAGATAATCTGGGGCAAAGGTATGTAGCAATAGTGAGTTAAGAGGAATGATAGAGGAGATATGAAAATTGAAAGGTTGAAAGGGAAATTTCATAAGTAATTGAGATGGTGCTAAGCATTCATCATGATACGAGTAGAATGAAAATGAAAAGAATGAATAAGAGTAGGCACAGAAAGTTGAAGTGATGAGGTGAATATAAAAAGAAGACCAAAGTTATGGTTGTGTGGCAAGTTGAGGAATCATGCTTTGCTCTGTGTTGAAGAATGGATGATCACATGCATAAAGGATGGTTTTGATTGAAGAAAATGACTAATTAGGGTAAATAGAGTAGAATTGGGGAGAAGCAAAGGAATGTAAAAAAAAAAAAGTACATTGGAGGGGAAACAGGTAATAGCAATTTTACAATTAAGTGTATGAATGAAACTGTAGAGTAGAAGATAAACCCAGACTTTCTTGATTGAGGTAGTGTGTGTTACATAAGACCAAAACAGACTTGAAATGATGAGATTGTTTTGTCTGTATCCTTGCAGCACTTAATAGTCTCTAAGCCATGTCACACATCACAATCCATTCCCAGGAGGAAAGTGTGGACAACTTCAATCTTTGGGGTGTTCGTCGACGATCTCCCAGCAACCTTGGTGATGGAGACCCTTCCAGCCATGTGGATGACATTCACAGCTCTGAGCTCACACCTTCTCATGGCAAAAAGCCCACACCCCCAGCTGATCATGAATGGTGGGAAGAAGAGGGGTCTGTGTCCCCTGTGGATGATCCCACATTAGGCACCAGTGACCGTGCAGCTGCACCCCATGCCCGCCTCCCACAGCCTCCAACCACTGTTCATACCGCTATGCCACCAAAGCTTACTCTTGATACTACCGCTTCTTGCAGACCTGCCTCACCTACTTCCATGTCTGAGTGAGTAATTATCACCAAATTTTCATTAACTTTCTTTTCACCAGAATAGATACCATTTGTATTTTTAATGATAATGACATTTCATTGCAAGTATATAAAGTTTTCCTATGCAGAACATCAGCTAATTTACTCAGATTTTGCTATAAAGTAACAATGAATTAGGAAACAAATGCATTTATTAGAAGGATGAATTTGTTACATCAGAATTTCCAAACTTCAGTATTTTCCAATTCCACAAATTTACCTCCTGATATGATTAAATGACTGCTTTGCAGTATTCCTGTTAAGTTTTGGCTAGCAGTAGCTATGATATGGTAATGATGAAATATTTGAAAAACATAAAATGAATTTGTGGTCAGTGGTAAGCAAGACAGAGGGAGGAGATGAACAAGAGTGGTAGTGAGTGGTGTGTGAAAAAGCACGGATCTTTTTGTTCTATTGCTGTTACACTTGAGTTTACACCCCAAAGCTCATGACCCTTAATTGTCTTTCTGGTACAGTAAAGTGACTGCTTTGCTGTGTATTGTAGATATACAATAGCTGTAGTGTTGTACATTGATAGTAAAGGATTCAAAAAATTAGAAAAGAAATTCAAATCAAGCTGCATGTAAGAGGGAATACGGGAGAAATTAGTGAGAGAAGGGAGACTTGCAAGAGTGGCAGTGAGTGGTATGTGAAATTCAGGTTTATGTTTCCTGTTGCTAGTGGACAGAGTTCACAGTCTGAAGGTCTTACCTAACGTTACATTCTGATATGATTGTCTTCATTGCACTTTTGCTGTGCTGTTTCAGGTAGACATTATTTATAATGTATTAAGAATAAAACAGTTGAAGAAATGAAATAGAAATTCATATTAAGTGGCACAGAGTAGACAGTATGTGAAGGGAGGGTACATCTTTTTATTTTCTGTTTTGCAGGCTGACTGAGTACATATACAGAAGGCTTTTGAAGATGGGCATATGGTGAAATAGAATTAGAAAATAGACCTTCATATCTCATGCATTTACCAAACTTTTTTTTTTCTTGAACCATTTTCATAAAAAATCCATCATACTGTTCCTCTTTCCTCAGCCCATAGTGCCAGTATGTGGTGATGTTAATGAACAGTCACTGAAAGCCAGAGTATTCCTCTCCCCCAATGGCAACTTAGGCCAGTCAGACTTTGACTTGCATATAACAAAGATACATATTTAAGCAATTAATTTGGTGGATTTTGTTTCTTCAGCCACAGTGAAAGCAGTGAAGGTGACTTAGGGGATATGACTCCATGTAATGCATCCCCAAGCATTGCAGCCATGTTGTTTCGCCCTATCCGACAGCCTAATGATTTAGAGGACACTTGGCGGGCACATTTGTTGTCCCTGATGGCTGCAGATGCTCCCATTTTACACCCAACCAGGACTTGCACACTCTTCAACACTGTCTTCTCTGTAAGTAAATCTGTCTTCTCTGTAAGTAAATCTGACACAAGTTGAATAAGGAAAAGGAAGAGAAAGTGGATGCAAAATTCTTTTACATATTTATAAATGACAAGTATCAGTATCTTTTTGATAAAATGTGTGATAGGTTGTGATATACCATCCTTTTTATCAAAGTGGTAATAAGTCAGGTTTTGAAATATGTTCATGATACTCAGGAGAGCGTGATGAAGTTCACTGAGCTTGTTAGTGACAGCAACCATTATCTCAGTGAGAGTGGAGAGATGATGCACAGTTATTCTGCCTTCCTGCATTACTTAGAGGTGAGTTACACTGCAATTACTTCAGCATTTTGCCTTTGGTACTGTTTATTATACTTATGCAGTACCAAAAGAATGAATTTTAATTTTTCCTTTTATCAGACAGATGTCATTAACACAAATTGTATACTTATATCTCTGATGCCCATTCCCTCCAGGGGACTACCTCAAGGGGGATAATGACAGCAAAAGAGTCTCCATAACTGGTGAACTCCAGTGCCACCCCTTAGCCTTTAGTGCTTCACCCTTAACAGCTACTGGCAGAGGGCAACTGTAGTGCAATGTTTCCAGAGGCTCCTACCTATGTTCCCACCAATTACTTCTCCCTAATGTATCTACCCAGTGTTCCTGCCTAATCTCCAACCTACTTCTACTTAATGCATCCACCTAATGTTCTTACCTGCTACTTCTACCTAATGTTTCTACCTGATACTCCTACCTAATGTTCCTACTCAGTACTTCCACTCAATGTTTCTATATAATGTTCCAACTACTCCTGTCTTTTGCTCCTACCATATTGCCAAAAGGTATAGTGCTATCCACAGGAAAATCTAGAATTATAAGAATTAGTTGTGCAAGTTAAGTGTTTTCAAGCATCATGAGTGACAGGAAGAGATTGTATTGTTTGTGAATAGAATGCTAATAATCCACATGTGGGTGAGGCAGAAATAAAAGACATTTACATGAGTCAGAGGGGTGCAGCTTGAAAATCCATGAAGTGCTGGCACACTACACTGCTGTCCCTAACCCTCCCAATACCCAGGCAGGCAAGACTGGTAATATAGCACCCAAGCTGGTGGCTGCCTATCAGCTAGTAATTACCATAAAGAGTAATTAGTTTTTGATATATACTGTTGTGTAGGTGAACTGTATATGGACATCAAGTGAGTTGTCATGAAATGCCATCAAGCAATTTTTTTATCATTTCTTGTAGTTTTCTAATTTTACAGCCTGTTTTATTGTCTTTTAAGGAATCAAGTACAAATCTTATCACTGGTGTTGTATTTTTCAGTGAGCTAATATTTGATTGTATATCCTTACAAGTTCACCTGGTCTTGTCTTGAGTAGTGGACTTTAACTGAAGTAAAATCAACCTAATAAATATGTGCAAGTTTTTCAACTTTATAAGATATTAAAGTTATATGCTTTTCTAGGAAGGGACTAGAAACCATCCCCTTTTTGTATTTCAATATCTAAAAGATGGAACAGAACAAAAAGCCAAGCAGGGGGTGCTCATCCTTCTGGAAGGTTCAAGTAGGGTCTCTAAATGTTTGTAGATGCAACTAAGATAAGAAGAAAGGAGAGACAAGTAGTATGTTGGAGGTGAGAGACCATGGTTTGGTAATGTCCAAGGACTAAAGTCAGTGGTTGGTGAGAGGACAAGTGCTAAGGAAGGAGTAGCACTACTGCTGACACAGTTGTGGGTGTGTGTGAACGAGAATGAGGAAGTAAATTCTTGACTGATGTGGGTAGAAATAAATAAGGATGGTGAGAGATAGGTGATTATTAGTGTATAAGCACCTGGCATGAGAAGAAATATCATGAGAGGCAAGTGTTTTGGGAACAGGTAAATGAGTGTATCAGCAGTTTTGATGCAAGAGACCAGGTATTAGTGGTGGAGCTTTGAATGTAAAGGTATGTGATGTGGCAGTTGCGGGTATAGTTGTGGAGCATTGTATATTCAGTAAAGTGAACGGAAATGGTGAACAGTTTGTGGAGTTGTATGCTCAGATTATTGGGAATACCTGTTTTAAAAAGAGGGACATACACAAGTATATGTACGTGAGTAGGAAAGATGGTCATTAGGCATTAATGGATTACATATTGATTGACAGGCATGCAGAAGAGAGACTTTTGGATGTAAATCTGCTGGGTGGGGCTGCTAGTGGTACATCAGATCACGATATTGCAGAGTTAATGGTGAAGATTTGTGGAGGTTTTTGGAAAATATGAAACATTATCAATGAGAAGAGTTTGGTGGGTGTAAGTGAGCATGGAAGAGAGACTTGTGCGAAGAAATACCAAAAGAAATTAAATGTAAAATGGCAGAAGATGAGAGTGAATGAAGCTAGGGGAGTGGGTGAGGAATGGGAGGTATTCAGGGAAGTAGTGCTGGCATATGCGAGAGATGCATGTGGCCTGCAAAAGTGTGAGGTGGGCATATTAAAATGAGTTGTGAGTGGTGGGATGAAAGAGAAAGTGAAATAGAAAAGAGAAGTATACAGGTGGTACATATAAGGAAGGAGTGCAAATGATTGGGAGATGTATAAGAGAAAGCAGCAGGAGGTCAAGAAAAAAGTGCAGGGGTTGAAAATTAGGGCTAATGAGAGCTGGGGTGAGCAAGTATCAGTAGATTTTATGAAGAGTAGAAAGTACTTTAGAAGGAGCTTTATGATATGCAAAAAACAAGGTGAAGGTGGTAAAGGAGGAAGTGGTAACAAGTAGTGATGAAGTGAAGGGGAGATGGAGTGAGTATTTTGAAGAAAGACTGTTAAATGTATTTGATGATAGGGTGGCAGATGAAGGGTGTTTGGGTTGGGTTGTTATGCAAAATTAGTCATAGAGGGGTATTTGATGAAGAGAGAAATGGTGGTGAAAGCCTTGCAAAAGATGAAATATAGGAAGGCAGTTGGACTAGATAGGATTGCAGTTGAATATCTTAAGAAAGGGAGTGACTTATGTTGTTAATTGGTTAGTTAGGATAGTCATTGTATGTATGGAACATGGTGAGATGCCTGAGGATCAGTGGAATACATGTATAGTTCCTTGGTGTAAGGGCAAGTGGGATAAAGTTGAGTGTTCCAACTACAGGGGAATAAGTTTGTTAAGTGTATGTGGTAAGTTGTATGGGAAGGGTAGTGATTGAGAGTGAAGAAATGTACAGACCATCAGACTGGGGAGGTACAGTGTGGTTTCATAAGTGTTAGAGGAAATGTGGATCAGGTGTTTGCTTAAAGAATGTATGTGAGAAATATTGAAAAGAGACAGATGGATTTGTATGAGGCATTTATGGATCTGGAGAAAGTATATGATAGAGTTAATAGATATACCTTGTAGAAGGTCTTAAGAATATTCTGTGTGGGAGGAAAGTTGCTAGAAGCAGAGAAGTTTTTATCAAGGGTTTGAGGCATGTATACTTGTGGGAAGAGAGGAGAGTGAATGATTCCAAGTGAAGCTTGGTCTGTGGCAGATGTGTGTGATACCATCATGGCCATTTGATTTATTTTTGGGTGGGGTGGTGAGGGAGGTAAATGTAAGTGTCTTGTAGAGATTATGCAGTCTGAACAGGATGAGAGGGCCTATGAAGTGTCATTTGTTTGCTGATGATATAGCACTGGTGGCAGATTTGAGTGAGAACTGCAGAAGTTGGTGACTGAGTTTGGAAGAGTGTGTGAAAGGAGGAAGTTGAGAGTGAATATGAATAAAATCAAGTTTATTAGGTTTAGCAGGGTTGAGGGGCAGGTTAGTTGGGATTTAATTTTGAGTGGAGAAAAATTGGAGAAAATAGAGTATTTAGAAACCTTGGAATGGACATGGCAGCGATTGGAACTATGGAAGCATACGTAATTCACTGGGGGGGTAAGGGGCACAGGTTCTCTTTTCCCTGGGAACACTGAGGAATGTATGGAAAGAAATCATTCTCTGGGTGGGCAAAAATGAGTACATTTGAAGGAGTAGTACTTCCAGTAATATTATATGGATTTGAGGCTTGGGCTATAGATGAGGAGGAGGGTGGATGTGTTGGAAATGATATGTTTGAGGACAGTATGTTGTGTGACATGGTTGATCGAGTAAGTAATTATGAAAGGGTAAGAGAGAAGTGTGGTAATAAAAAGATTGTGGGTGAGAGCTGAAGAGGGTATGCTGAAATTATTTGGACATATGGAAAGAATGAGTAAGGAAAGGTTGACAAAGAGTATACATTTGTCTGATGTGGAGGGTATAAGGGGAACATGGAAGATGGAAGGATGGCATGAAAAGGTTTTTAGTGCTCAGAGCCTGAGGATGAAAGGAATGCATAGGATAGAGTGAATTGGAACGATATGGTATACAGGGGATGATGTTCTGTCAGTGAACTGAACCAGGGTATGTTAAGCAGCCTGGGTAAACCTTGGAAGGGTCTGTGGGGCCTGGTTGTGGATAGGGAGCTGTAGTTTTGATGCATTACATGCAACAGCTAGAGAATGGATGTGAGTGAATGTGGTCTTTTACTCTTTGTTCCTGTCACTATCTCGCTAATGCGGGAAATGGCAATCAAGTGTGAAAAATACTTTAGTAAAAGTTTAAGTCTGAAGTAGCTATTTGTAACCATACTTTTACAAGAATTTGTTCATTTCCAGCAAGGTTTAAGTGGTCTGGCACCCTTAGCATATGTATATGTTGATGCTGCATTGCTAGCAGGTGCCCAGTTAACCCAAAGATTTCGGTCAACTTTCATAGCATTACATGAACATCTTGATACATATCTGGACAAGAGAGAGAGTGCCAATGTGGTGAGTCATCAGTATCTACCAGGGATTTCCTTTGTATCATTAATTCTAGCTTTTGCCAGACATGTAGGACTGTAGTCTATATTTTCTGAAACTACTCTAGAATAAGTATGATATAGAGCATATGTAATATTTTACAAAAAAAATAAGGAAAACCATTTGCTTGTCAGACCAGTTGATTAATGTTATAATACAGTATATTACTGTTTTTTCTTGTACTTTCTGTCAGTGCCTGGATGGTATCAAATCAACGCTGAAACTTCAGAACCTAGGTGAAAGCCTGCCTGAGCTTTGTGCAGATGAGCAACACATTGATCTGTGTCGCTGTTTGTACAAATTACATTTTCAACTCTCTTTGCTGTATGACACTTATGTCAAGTTCTTGGTAGCTATGCTTCATGCTGCTAGAACTGCCCAGGTAAGGAATGGGGATTTTGTTTAATGTATCTGTATACTATATTCACTGATACCTGAACATACTTCATAGAGATTGAGAGTTTAGCATTCCTAACTGAAATCATATGTTTTGTCCTGAGCATGAAGAAACAGACGAAAAAAGGTCTCATCCGTTCACACTCAGTCTCTAGCTGTCATGTGTAATGCACCAAAATCACATTTCCCTATTCACATCCAGACCCCACAAACCTTTCCATGGTTTACCCTAGACGTTTCACATGCCCTGGATGGGGGAAAAAGATTACTTCCCACATATTCCTGCGTGTCTTTCATATGAAAGGCCACTAAAACGGATGGGAGATGGGGGCTGGAAAGCCTCCCCTCCTGTTTTACTTTTCCAAAAGAAGGAACAGAGAAGGGGACCATATGAGGATTTTTCCCTCTAAGACTCAGTCATCTGTTCTTGATGCTACCTCACTGATGCAAGAAATGGTGAATTTGTGTAAAAAAGGAGACGAAATTGGAGGTGGAAGGATGGAGTGATAAAGATGTTGAGTGATCGGGGCCTGAACATGCAGGTGGGTGAAAGGTGTGCAAGGAATAGAGTGAATTGGAACGATGTGGTATACTGGGGTCGATGTGTCAATGGATTGAACCAGGGCATGTGAAGTGTCTGGGGTAAACCATGGAAAGTTTCGTGAGGCCTGGATGTGAAAAGGGAGCTGTGGTTTCGGTACATTATACATGACAGCTAGAGACTGAGTGTGAATGAATGTAGCCTTTGTTGTCTTTTCCTAGTGCTACCTCACATGTGTGTGTGGGGAGGGGGTTGTCATTTCATGTGTGGCAGGATGGCGACGGGAATGAATAAGGGGAGCAAGTATGAATTATGTACATGTGTATATGTCTGTGGATGTATATATATGTATATGTTGAAATGTATAGGTATGTATATGTGCATGTGTGTACATGTATGTATATACATGTGTATGTGGGTGGGTTGGGCCATGCTTTCATCTGTTTTCTCGCGCTACCTTGTTAACGCGGGAGACAGCGACAAAGTGTAATTAATAATATTAATAAATAAATATACATATACATGAAGGGAAATCATACTTCAGTAAGAATTGAGTTTAATTCTCATCTAGCTTGTATGAGTAACTTCTGTAAAACTTTTCCTGTATGCTTATGTAGATTTGCAACCTTTTAGCTAGTTTCTTCCTTTCCTTTGGTCACGTCACCTTTGGTCTCCTCCCTATTTAAGCTTCATCTATGCAAATGCCTCACTTTCATTTCATGGACTGTAGATTCATCCATCTGTATGTGGGTATCTTATGTTATATGATAGATTTCAACCTGGATGGAATAAGCATAATCTTCTCTAGTATTAAAGAATCAAGCATAAATCTTGAATAACTTTGCAGAATTGCCTTTTTCCTTTAGAGATATTTCCCTGTATCAGGAGATGGCTTTTGGGATGTTGGCTGTTTCTCAAAATGTTTTAATGTTATCTTTGTTACTTAGGCAAGTGATCATAGTGTAGAGTTAAGCACACTTCAAGGAAAGCTTATAGCTGCAGTTGAACAATTGGACTCAACTCCACCCACAACGCCAACACAAAGCTCACAGTCTTTGCCACCTGAAAGAGAATTGCCAGAGGTAGGAATGATATTCTTGAGTTTCTGTAGCTTTGGATTCATCATTTAGATTATGTATACTAGAAGGTGTTAAGGATAGAAGTGTGAGGAGGATACTGTAACTTAAAACTTTTCAGCTCTTCCTTTTCAGGACCAGTTCCATCTTCTTTCAGAATTTCTTAGCTAGTTCTGTACAAGAAGTCTATCTTTTTGTTGATATCATTTATGCAATGTGATTATGCTGAAGTTTTGTTATGGAAATTACTGCAATAGACTTGATATTCATAGTTACAGAAAATGATTTTTTGTTGACTATTTTTCCATAATACTTTTGAGTTCTTAGTATTGAACACTGACAGCATTATCTTAACGTTATCTTGACCTTCAAGTGTACCTGCATGTGCATATTTTGGAATATATGTACATACGGAAATTGATATTGGATAACAAACATTCACAGTGAACTCCGTGAAAGGAAGTAAGGCAATGAGCTTCTGCTACCTACTCTTTTATCAGATGGAATTGCCATATTTTAGCTTTTCTTTTTCTCTTGATGATTTGATTCCTGAAACTTTATACTACTGTAATTTTGAAAGGCTCACAAGAAACTGTTTCTATTTTGAGAATGTATGATCATAAGAAATGAGAAATAAAAAGAAAAAATGTCTTCTTATTACTTTGGTTTTGTTTTACTTTATTAAGTTAGGCTAGCAGGATAAGTCTTTTCCCTAGGAGATACGCACTTTTGACCTTTGTCATCCAATACAGCAGGGTCCATGGACCTAGTTATGCAAAACTGATTTCTTTTTGTACATGGCCCACCTTATGTAAATGAGAATGGAGTTAATGGTAGTAGATAGATTGATGGAAAGAATAAACTCTGTAACCACACTCTGGATGCCCTTTGATGCATTTTCTCTACCAGATGTAATTTTCCTTTTTTGTCATACTGTGCTTATCTGTTAATTCTTGCCCTTGACTTTGAT
Organism: Panulirus ornatus; assembly: GCF_036320965.1. Taxonomy (NCBI): domain Eukaryota; kingdom Metazoa; phylum Arthropoda; class Malacostraca; order Decapoda; family Palinuridae; genus Panulirus; species Panulirus ornatus. The sequence goes on from NC_092296.1 coordinate 909,501, forward strand.
TATCCCAAGGGAGAAGAAGGAGAGTGTGAAAGTGTTGGAGGAGAAGAAAGTGAAGGGGGAAGTGCATGTGAGAGTAGCATAGGACACACTGAGGGGAGCTCCCCAGTTAGCTCCTCCTCACTTGGTTCACAGTCTCTAGAACTACCTGTTGCACCACCCAGCTCAAGACCTGATGCTGAACTCCAGGTAATTCTAATAGTATTCTTTTTTGGTTGATTGATAAACCAGTGTTAAACAAAAGTCCAGTCATGTACAGGTTATATGTTCTTACAAACTAGTTAGTCATTAGTCATACCATCCTGCCCCAGGGTCCCCTTCTGTGGGGCTCCTGCGGCTGTAAGGAAGCTGGCCACATCCTCTGTGCAGGCCACAATTCAAGAAGTAAGAAGTGTAGTGATGTTGTGTTGATATCTTTTTGAGATCAGCATTGAACAAATAAGAAGTAAGTGTTCAGTGTCTTAAGTATAGAAGTTGCATCTTAGTTATGAAGCCTTTTTTTTTCATGTTGAATCACTGTTTGTGATATTGAAAAGATGGAAGGTGTCTTGAACTCAGGTAAGAAAGCATAATGAATACATGCTTGGGTAATTGAATTTCAAATGGGTGTAAATCTGGGGGACTTTAAGATTCTATTGTGAGGGTAATTGGTATGTACTTGACAGTTCATTGTGGTGTGTGTATGTTATTGCAGAGTTGTATTTGTTGGTTAAGTGGTTATTATCTGTAGATATAAGTTGCAGAGGTAAGCTTTTTATTTCTTATTGATGTTTGATGGTTTATTTTGAAGTGATTGTAGAGAATACTGATGAATTCTTCTTGTTTACATTATTTGTCGAAGGATAAGATATGCATGGGTGTACTCTTGTAGTAAAAAACTTTGCATCTGGATGCCCACATATAAAGCTGTCATTGAAATAGCTTAAAGTCATTCAAACATGTTGAGTACAGAAAATTGGTGTGATGATAAGAGTAGCTTCTTGTATTTGGAAGACACACCTGTCACTCGCCCATATTGGTGTATTGTATGTTTGGTGTTTTGTAATATTTAACTTATCTTGTGGCCATTTGCACAGGAACTAAAATTTAAGTGATAATGACCTGACAACGATATTTCTTTGAAGGACATGATTGGCTGGGATATGAATGTCAGTTTTTGAAAATAAAGTGCACTTTTTAAGCAAATGAGATATCCTTGCCAGGATCAAACTGTCATGATTGGATTGGACAGCCTGCCTTTTATTTTATATTTCATTCATCAGAATGCAGAAAAAAGGAGTTAACATTCAGCTTGTAGTAACAGTCATACTACCAAATATATATTCATGTTCTCAGTAACAGATAGACTGTGTTCCTTTATATGTATGAAATGAGTCATAGTTTCCTTTTTTGAGTAGGGGTGAAGGAAGAATTGATATGGTGAAGGTGACCTTGTCTGTTATTTAGAAGTGTTTTGAGCTGTGATATGTTGAAAATAACACCATATTGCCACAAATGAGATTCATCTCTTTTGAAAAGGCATGATATGATTCTTTGAATATATCATGTTGCAGGATTGATAACTTCTATCTGTTTATCTATCTGTCTATCTATCTATTTATCTATCTATCTATCTATCTATCTATCTATATATCTATCTATCTAACACATGTTCCGGTTGGAACTCCCTCATAGGGGTGGCCACGATAACTGAGTCTCCATAACTGATGAGCTCCAGTGCCGCTTTTTAGCCTTTAGTATCTCACCCATATAGGCCACTGGCAGAGGGCAACTCTAGTGCAGTGTTTGCAGAGGCTCCTACATAGTGTTCTTAATGACTACTTCTGTCTAATGCTCCTACCTACTACTTCTACCTAATGCTCTTGCCTTAATAAATGTCCCTTCTTACTACTTCTACCTACTGCTCCTACCTTTTTGCCAAAAGGCAGTGCTAGCACATAGTGCTCATCAGGGAAATCTAGAGTTATGAAGAATGAGCTGTGTGAGTTAAGTGTTGTCAAGTGTTACAAATGACAAGGAAGGATTGCATGTTTTTAGACATAATGCAGGTAGTCCACATGTAAGTGAGGGAGAAAGAAAAGACAGCTACCTGGGTCAGAGGAGTGCTGGCTGTCATATGTCATGCACCCTCCAAATACCCAGGCAGGTAGTACTGGTAATATACCTCCATGATTGTTGGCTGCCTACCAGCTACTACCTTTTGCAATTCATTTGTAAAAATTCCTTTTCTACTAGTCATATTACTTTTACTCTGTGTAATGATGTTTCAATTTTTGTTCTACAGTTGTTACAACTTGTGGCAGATCAGCGATGGGTTGGAGCACTACAGTTTGTTCGTCAGCATCGTAATCTGTGGCAACATGAAGCTAGTTCTTCCCACACTCATGATGATTTAACAGTTATCCTCAACACTTACTGCACGTACCTTGCAGACAAGAAACCTGGTAATATGATTTCTGTATAACTTTTATGTATAGTATATTTCTTCAGTTAATCCTCCAAGGCACACCTAAAGATTACTCTAATAAGCAAGCCTAGATTGATAAGTCAAGCAAATTTGTATGGTCCTAGCAATTAGGTATAAAATACTGTATGTTACAGAGATTCATAAGATATTATTCAGCAAATGAGATCCTCTTCATATTAATGCAGAGATAATGGAAGGTTATCAAGGCTTCTACTAGATATGATTGTTAATGAACTATCTTCATGTGCATGTTATGTTGACAGCTTTTTTTTTATGCTGACTATAAATGAAGATTAATAGGGAAGTCATAAGAAAAGTGGAGATTAACAGGGAAGTCATAAAAAACTGGTAATATGAAAATCGTTATCGTGAAAGATTATTGGATATAATTACTGTGCTTTGTTTGAAATTATAAGATCTTGAGAGGAAGGTATTGTGTCTTAGGATACAATTTATGCATTGACACTAACTTCATGTAATATGTTTCTTCCCCTCTGATATTTGAATAGCATTTAAATGTTTTGTGTAATCCTATCCTTGAAGGTACAATAACAAAGCTTTAAGACTTGACCTGATTGTGTGTTATCATGGATTCAACCCTTCATTAAACACAGGTAGTTCTGAATGATGACATTGGTCCACATTACCTCAGTACATGTTAAAGTATTGAATATTAATCCTTATTTTCTGTACTTCCTGCAGGAATGATAGCTGTATGTGGAACAGAAGCAGAGCTAGGAGAAACAAGCTCACGTCTAACAGAAGCCAACATGGCTGCACTCTCAGCTCTGAGGACAATAGAGCAAGCTCCCAAGCAGACCAGAGATACCTTAGACTCAGTAATTCGTAAAACAGAGTGCTAGGCCTACTGTTATTTAGGCTTTAGTGTTTAGGTAAGACCGCTCTAAGCATTTTCCATTTTGAAGCTAAAGCTTTCTTTGATTAAGAGAAGAGCTTTTGTTGTGCTGAACAAAATGTGTATTCATTCCCCAATATTCTAATTCCAGGAGCATAAGACCGTAATATCCTCTTGCCTCCTTTCCTTGTCAGTGGGAAATAACTTCTTATCTCCATGATCAGTATTACCACAAGAAATTCAGCTATTAAAACTTTCAAGTACATTATATTGGTAAAGTTTCCAAGCTTAAACATATACATGATTAAGAATCCTCTAATTAAAAGAAAAGTAATCTCAATGTACATTTTTTGTGCTCTAATGTGACATGTAATTTGTTGTTTAGCAGTTACCTTGTATGAAATACATTTTATGTCATTAATCATAAGTAGAGATATCAGTAAATGCTTTGGCTATATACAAGTGAAAGTCTGTATAAGATATCAAAATTTTGCTACAGACAAACACGTTAGATTACAAATGTAAAAAACCCAATATTCCTTACATTATCAAGTTTATCTACTTATTAGAAATTCATAAGAAATTAGCAAGACACCAGTACTTGTAATTTGTATTGGTTAGTTCTTTTCTTAGAACACTTGTCTTCTTTTCTTCCTGCCAAGGAACCTTAGGCTATCAGCCTCTGTACATACTTGGTTGAACCAGAACCATTACAATATGGTGAATCAGTCTATAAATCTTCCTGTTGATAATGAAATTGATTTTAATAAAGTACTAATAGGTTTATGTCACCTGCTCTGAAAACTATTCAGTTGTCTTTAAATCACAAATATCTTGTGAGTTGTATGGCATTATTGTTACATGACTTTGCTGGCAGTGCCAGTGATTTAGAAAGACACATGTCTAAATTTGCCCGGTCACACTGTGGACAATACAGTCATGAATTGTTTTCAAAATAGTGAAAAAGGGTTTATACCCTTCTCACTAATCTTGTGCATCTGATTTCATAATTGTTTTATGCAGCTTTTGCAACTTTGTGTCAGTTGAGAGTAATTGCCTGGTTGAAGTTTTAGTGACTGTGGGGAAACAGATCTTCACTTTAATCCTACGGTATCACTCAAGTTAGTAGAGAAGACCAAAGATCCTGGAGTATTAGCTAAAAGCAGACAAACAGAGACACAATCTCACAAGTTAAGCCCTGTTCTTGGGTATCTAACATTGGCACTGACTCTCGTTATTAGTTGCTTGATGTTTTCAGAGGAGCTTACAGGTGCTACACCATGGCTAGTTTTCCATTTGGATATCAGTAAATTATATTTACCTCTACTGCATATAGCCAATGTGTCTCCTATCATGTTTGAAAGGTAAAGCAGTAATCAGCTGCAAGTATTTTTATTGCATATTGTATCATATGGTCCTTGGGTCTGGGCTCTTGTTTAAAGAATAATTTCCATCGTTAGAATTAAAGAATAGTTAGGTTCAGGTTATTGATAATGACATTTAGTATATTTTAAGACACACTATCCCTTGGATCATAGAAAAGCATAGGTTTCCCTGTAAACTGTGCACGTATTATTCATAGTTAAATGGGAAAAATGGGATAGATTCCCTGACACTGGTACTATCGACATGATTTATTGTAATGCTTATGAGCAGGTTTAAATTACAGTATGGTCCAACTGGGCCTGGAGACAAGCTGATTGCCAAAAGTTTCATGGCTCCTTTTATTCCAAAATCAAGTCTTGCAGTTAAAGATATTCCTTTGCTTGGTGTGAATGAGAAGTTTCTAAAACAATGATTTTTCTCCTTATAGTTTGATTCATTTTTCATATAAGTCGTTCCTTGCCGTTATTTTCAAGCAGCTGACCAAAAACTTCAGCTTTTATGTTATTTTCATGTATCAGTTGTGTGTATACACTCCTCACTTCCTTACTCAAATATTGTTAGTGTACCATGTTATACTTTAGACCTGTTTCTTTATGAACTTCTTGCCTCCAAACAAAATATCTGACAATATACAGTACTATGTATTCTTAAAGAAAAAAAAATGGGTTTTACAACTTCCACCCCCCCCAGTCATAGTTTTGGAATATATCTGACAACCAAATTATGAAGATGAGTACAAAACTCTCTTAAGTAATTTAAATGAAGTTGAATTGTAGCTTTTCATATGCATCCAAATTTCCCATACAGCTGTTTTTTATTCATGATGAATATATTATGTACCCAGAAACTGTATTGAGGAAAGATTTAGTGCACTTGTATTGAAAAACCTCATTTCCATATTAGATATTGGCCACAGTTTTAAAGCTTTGATGTACTTCTCTTGATATCTGCAAAATTGAACCATAAAATTCCCAGAAATGGTTGTCACTAGCACAAATTTAAACATTTAACATAAATACAGTGTACAAGTCAACCTGTCAACTGCAATGTCTCACTTGTTACAGTAGGTAACATCATTCCAGCCCTCAGAAAAACATTTGCACATGATAATTCCTGCAGTCTCATAAATTCATAATGTACTCACCAGACCCATCTCATTTATATTATAAATTTAATCAAGAAAATTCTTATATTGCATTTCAAAGGTATGCATAATATTGCATTTAGATTTATTTTGTTTTCCCTTAAATGTTAATATGTATGTACTGTTATGTCCAAGCTTTTTTACTGGGAGCAGGTGGTTGTTAATCATTTATAAAATATAAAAAAGGTTAAATAATTTTTGATAATTGATTAGCAAAGTCCATGAACATATAACACATACCACAGTACTGTAAACTGTGATAAACTTTCCTTGTTTCTAATGCATGATGACAGTGCATGATTTTATGTTGAAATCCTGTGAACAGTAAGGATAGTTTACTTCTTAATTTATGTACAGAATGCAATGTACAGCAGAATTTTTAACTTAGTCATTATAGTTTTATTTTTTCTTGTTTGTATTTTTTATTTCAACCATAAAGAGTTTTAGGGTGAAAGCATTAGTAGTTTCCAGTTGTTTGATGTAATCTAGTCATATTCAATGCTTCCAAAACCCAATTTCTTATTTCAATTCTAAAATTTCCTGTTACTTTAATTCCTTTGAAGATTTTCTTGTTTATCTCCATAATTCTGTCAGTGCACTGTAAGAATTGAGGAGTCTGTTTAAGTTTCAATTGTATATATCCTCAGAGCAGTTACTCTAACAGAAGAGTTGATCAAGCCCTATACTGAGTATTGCTCACACATCATGAGAGTAGAGCACACTCTTCCTCCTATTTCCTACTTTACAGAGTTTAGTCAAAGAAAACCTTTTATACCTTTGTTATTTTAGCCTTTTCTATCAAAAGATGGGTTTTGCATGCCTCTGTCTCTAGCTAGACTGTCCAGCATCCAATAAGCCATTATATCTCATAGATATTGCATGAGCATTGGCAACTCAAGGTTTGGCTGAATCTATATTTGCTACTTTCCATCCACTACTAAACTGTGGATTTCTTCACCTCCAATATTTTATTCCAATTCCCATATAATGTCTTCCTTTGAGAGGTAAGGTTTACCATTGTTTTATGAACTGATGACCTTTTTTTTTTTCCCCACATTCCTTTTACACAGGCACCTATGCTCAAAATTGGTGTCCTCTAGTGAAAACAGTATGAATAAATTAAAATGGAAGCAGTTTCCAGTAAATGTAGAATGTAAGTGTGTTTCCTTTGAATGTGCTGAAAATAAACAACAACCAGTTTATATGTGGCCTACATTTGTTTTCGTCCACTAAAAGTAATTCCTATGTACTAGAAGAAATCTGTTTATCGTGGCAAGGCAAAGGCAATTCTGTGCAAGACCAAATATGACCCCCATGATCCCTTACATTACACTCTTTAACCTCATATTTCTGTTTTTCCTATTGATTGGAAATGTCCACATTGTTCCACTGAGTTTCTGCTTGTTTATTTTGTTATATAATGTTCTCCATGTATTGTTTCATAGTAGGTAGTAGTTGGTAGGACAGCTTATGACTAGGGAGGTATATCATCATTACTACCCGCCTGGGTATCAGGAGAGTTATTGACAGCTGCTTAGTGAGCCAGTACTTCAGTGGTTGTCAAGTTGCACTCCTCTGTCCCAGGTAGCTGTCTTTTCTTTCTGCCTCATCCACACATGGACTACCGGCATTCTGTCCACATACATACAATTTCTTTTTGTTATACACAATGTTGACAACACTTAACTCACACAGATCATTCTTTTTAACTAGATTTCTTGCAGTGAGCACTATGTGCTAGCTTTGCCTTTTAGCAAAATTGTAGGAGCAGTAGATATCAGTTGTGGGTAGGAACATTTAGACTGGAGCATTAGGTAGAAAAAGTAGGTAGAAGTATAACTAGGAGCATTAGGTATAAGTAGTCAGTAGAAGCCTCTGCTAACACTGCATTAGAGTTGCCCTCTGCCAGTGGCCTGTTAAGGATAGCCACCAAAGGCTAAGAAGCAGCACTAGAGTTCATTGGTTGTTATATAGAGTATTGTCATGGCCACCCCTTTGAGGGAGTTTCATTTGGAGCAGGAGTCAAAGATGTAGAATTAGTATTGTTTTATATACTTGTGTCTCCCCATATTTACTGTATATTTGTTAACTTATGTTCCTTTAGATACCCCAGTATTTCCCTACATTCCTTTGTGTGTTCTGTTCAAATTTTCTTAAGTTCTTCATCCCTTGTAATATTGTCATCATGTCTGCTATTGTTCCATGATAATCCTTCTCACATTCCCTTAATTATATATTTTATTAATATTATTATTATTATTATTATTATTATTATTATTATTATACTTAATTGCTGTTTCCCACATCAGCAAGGTAGTGCCAGGAAACAGACGAAGAATGGTCCATTCACTGATATACACATATATATATACATACATACATACACACACACACATATATATATATATACGAACAAAGTTCATATGAACGCACACCTTCCTAGAACATACAAACCTCCAACAAATATATATATATATATTTTTTTTTTTTTTTTTTTTTTATACTTTGTCGCTGTCTCCCGCGTTTGCGAGGTAGCGCAAGGAAACAGACGAAAGAAATGGCCCAACCCCCCCCCCATACACATGTACATACACACGTCCACACACGCAAATATACATACCTACACAGCTTTCCATGGTTTACCCCAGACGCTTCACATGCCTTGCTTCAATCCACTGACAGCATGTCAACCCCTGTATACCACATGACTCCAATTCACTCTATTTCTTGCCCTCCTTTCACCCTCCTGCATGTTCAGGCCCCGATCACACAAAATCTTTTTCACTCCATCTTTCCACCTCCAATTTGGTCTCCCTCTTCTCCTCGTTCCCTCCACCTCCGACACATATATCCTCTTGGTCAATCTCTCCTCACTCATTCTCTCCATGTGCCCAAACCATTTCAAAACACCCTCTTCTGCTCTCCCAACCACGCTCTTTTTATTTCCACACATCTCTCTTACCCTTACGTTACTTACTCGATCAAACCACCTCACACCACACATTGTCCTCAAACATCTCATTTCCAGCACATCCATCCTCCTGCGCACATCTCTATCCATAGCCCACGCCTCGCAACCATACAACATTGTTGGAATCACTATTCCCTCAAACATACCCATTTTTGCTTTCCGAGATAATGTTCTCGACTTCCACACATTTTTCAAGGCTCCCAAAATTTTCGCCCCCTCCCCCACCCTATGATCCACTTCCGCTTCCATGGTTCCATCCGCTGACAGATCCACTCCCAGATATCTAAAACACTTCACTTCCTCCAGTTTTTCTCCATTCAAACTCACCTCCCAATTGACTTGACCCTCACCCCTACTGTACCTAATAACCTTGCTCTTATTCACATTTACTCTCAACTTTCTTCTTCCACACACTTTACCAAACTCAGTCACCAGCTTCTGCAGTTTCTCACATGAATCAGCCACCAGCGCTGTATCATCAGCGAACAACAACTGACTCACTTCCCAAGCTCTCTCATCCCCAACAGACTTCATACTTGCCCCTCTTTCCAGGACTCTTGCATTTACCTCCCTTACAACCCCATCCATAAACAAATTAAACAACCATGGAGACATCACACACCCCTGCCGCAAACCTACATTCACTGAGAACCAATCACTTTCCTCTCTTCCTACACGTACACATGCCTTACATCCTCGATAAAAACTTTTCACTGCTTCTAACAACTTGCCTCCCACACCATATATTCTTAATACCTTCCACAGAGCATCTCTATCAACTCTATCATATGCCTTCTCCAGATCCATAAATGCTACATACAAATCCATTTGCTTTTCTAAGTATTTCTCACATACATTCTTCAAAGCAAACACCTGATCCACACATCCTCTACCACTTCTGAAACCGCACTGCTCTTCCCCAATCTGATGCTCTGTACATGCCTTCACCCTCTCAATCAATACCCTCCCATATAATTTACCAGGAATACTCAAAATATATATATATATATATATATATATTTTTTTTTTTTTTTTTTCTTTTTTTTTTTTTCATACTATTTGCCATTTCCCGCGTTAGCGAGGTAGCGTTAAGAACAGAGGACTGGGCCTCTAAGGGAATATCCTCACCTGACCCCCTTCTCTGTTCCTTCTTTTGGAAAATTAAAAAAAAAAACAAGAGGGGAGGATTTCCAGCCACCCGCTCCCTCCCCTTTTAGTCGCCTTCTACGACACGCAGGGAATACGTGGGAAGTATTCTTTCTCCCCTATCCCCAGGGATAATATATATATATATATATATATATATATATATATATTATTTATTTATATTTATTATACTTTGTCGCTGTCTCCCGCGTTTGCGAGGTAGCGCAAGGAAACAGACGAAAGAAATGGCCCAACCCCCCCCCATACACATGTATATACATACGTCCACACACGCAAATATACATACCTACACAGCTTTCCATGGTTTACCCCAGACGCTTCACATGCCTTGCTTCAATCCACTGACAGCACGTCAACCCCGGTATACCACATCGCTCCAATTCACTCTATTCCTTGCCCTCCTTTCACCCTCCTGCATGTTCAGGCCCCGATCACACAAAATCTTTTTCACTCCATCTTTCCACCTCCAATTTGGTCTCCCTCTTCTCCTTGTTCCCTCCACCTCCGACACATATATCCTCTTGGTCAATCTTTCCTCACTCATCCTCTCCATGTGCCCAAACCACTTCAAAACACCCTCTTCTGCTCTCTCAACCACGCTCTTTTTATTTCCACACATCTCTCTTACCCTTACGTTACTCACTCGATCAAACCACCTCACACCACACATTGTCCTCAAACATCTCATTTCCAGCACATCCATCCTCCTGCGCACAACTCTATCCATAGCCCACGCCTCGCAACCATACAACATTGTTGGAACCACTATTCCTTCAAACATACCCATTTTTGCTTTCCGAGATAATGTTCTCGACTTCCACACATTCTTCAAGGCCCCCAGGATTTTCGCCCCCTCCCCCACCCTATGATCCACTTCCGCTTCCATGGTTCCATCCGCTGCCAGATCCACTCCCAGATATCTAAAACACTTCACTTCCTCCAGTTTTTCTCCATTCAAACTCACCTCCCAATTGACTTGACCCTCAACCCTACTGTACCTAATAACCTTGCTCTTATTCACATTTACTCTTAACTTTCTTCTTCCTCACACTTTTCCAAACTCAGTCACCAGCTTCTGCAGTTTCTCACATGAATCAGCCACCAGTGCTGTATCATCAGCGAACAACAATATATATAAAAAATTTCATACTATTCGCCATTTCCCGGAGGACTATCCTGTCCCTTAATCTTCTGTTCACTTACACACTTATGCCTTTACTCTTCATTATTCTATATAGGGACCCAGTGGCTCTTCTTTGTACTGTTCTCTTCCTTATCTCTCCTCCCGTATCACCAAACTTACCCAAGATAGCTCCTATGTACTTAAACTCTCTCATCTCCACCAGTCTTTCTTACCCTATATTCAAAGCACAATTTAGTACACTTTATTTTTTCAGTTTATATGGTTTTACAAAATCAATACTTTCACTCTTTGTTTCCTTTCACACACCATTACTTTACCTTTACCTTCAATTGCCTATGCTTACACACATCATTAAACACACTTACAACCTTCTGCAACTCCTCTTCACTCTCAGCAAACAAACACAATATCATCTGCAAATAGGCTTACCATTAGCTGCCATATCTCACAGCCACACTCCATCATTGCACCCCTTTTCCCTAGTTTTGCTTTCATCTTATTTATCACTCCATCCATATATATACTAAAAAGCCATGGTGGCATCACACATCCCTGCCTCACACCTACATGTATACTGAAGCTTTTGCTCAACTCTCTATCCACTCGTACACATGCATTTGCCTCTCTGTAGAAGGCTTTCACACCATCCAACAGTTGTACCCTTACCCCATTTATCCTTAACACATCCCATAAAGTGTTTCGTTCACACCTGTCATGCACTTTCTTGAGATTAATAAAAGCTCCATGCAGTTTCTTACCTTTTGTAAATACTTTTCCATGGTCATATTTACCACAAAAATCTGATCCACTCATCCCCTACCTCTCCTAAAACCCCCTTGCTCTTCACTTATTCTTATTCAGTTACTTCCATCACTCTGTCAATCAACATTCTTGAATACACTTTTTCTGATGCACTTAACAGACTTATTCCCTTATAATTGCAAGATACATCCTTAGCACCTTTTCCTTTGAATAAAGGAAGAATAATAGCTTTCACACAGACACATTCAGTCTGTCACACTTTCTCCTCCATACTTCAGCATTTCAGCCATAATCCAATCCACTCTAGGTGCCTTTCCTACCTTCAGCCTCATTATTGCTCTTATTACCTTCCTTTTCTCTCTAGGTCCTTGAGCTTGTATACTCTTCCTTCCATCCTCCATACCCATGCATGCAACAACTGCTGCCTCCCCTTTTCCCACATTCATCAGCCCTTCAAAATACTCTTTCCTTCTTTCCTTTCACTGCCTTCTTTTGATTCAGAAAATCCCTTTCCTTACTCCTCACATTAACATTTCCACTCTTCCATCCTCCTCATTCCTCTTTCACTCCCTTCCAGTATAGTATGTTATCCTTAAACTTTTAATCAACATTTTTCCAAAATCATCTATTCAACATTCCCATTGAGCACTCAGCCACATGCCTTTTTCTTCTCTTCCACAGCAATTATGATCTGTGTCCATCTACTAATTCTACCACCTTTAAACAATTTAAACACCTCATTCACACACGACTGCATCCCTACATTTGCTGCACTTCCATCTAAGCTTTCAGTTACCTTCTTTTCAAATTCCTCCCTGCATTATTTCAGATTCATCTTCTCACTTGCCAACACTTTTCCTTCTCCATCCTTCCTTACACCATATATCCACTTCTTGATCCTCATCCCCCTAAGAACCATGAGATGGTCAGTCTCCAAATGATCCCCTCACAAATCTAGAATCTAGTACGACTTTTTTCAATCTTTCATCTGCTGCCACATAGTCAATCAAACCCTTTTGCTCTTCTCTTCCATCATTTCTCATCCATGTATATTTGTGGATCATCTTGCACTGAAAAAAGTGTTTTGCGAGGAATAAAACTCTCTCAGCATAAATATCCACAAGATAACTTACATTCTTATTTACTCCAGGCACTCACCATCTACCAACTATCCCACTGATTTTATCACATCCCACTTTCACATTCATATTACCCATTACGACCACATTTCTCACATTCTCAAAACCATATGTACAGTCACGCAAATTTCTCTCAAAATGCTTCATTTCATCCTTATATTGTAAGTCTTCACATTCACAGGCCCATATACACAAGCATACTTCACAATTCCAGCCTTTCCTTTCACCCACACTAGTCTTGATCCATTCCATCCATGCTCTGTGACACCCTCCTATACTCTTGGCAATAGCAAATTGCACATCTTTCTTTTCCTTTTCCCCAGATAATTTTTGCTCATTCCTATCCATACCACTTCTTCAAGCCCCTTGCCGTACTTAAAAGATACTAAAAAATAAACCAAATTAAGTACAGTGCTTTATTTCGTAAGAATACAACAAAATGTATCATGACATTTTCCAGTTTTCCATACATTTCATGTGTGCCATTCATCTTCTTTGCTGCTTAGTATTGCATTACTTTCTTGTGCTCTATTTTTACCAAACAAGGCATTCTCCATCCCTGTCTGATGTATTGCCATTACTGGATGCAGAGCTGTCCGCAGTGACCAAAACAGTCCAGGAAACAACACCTCTTGTTGAGCCAACATTTGTTTCACACGATGACGTTCCTAGTACATGGTTAAAAAAAATATTATTACACACATCACACTAAATATTTAGTATCTATAGTGCACAAGTCATTTCCTGTATTAAAAGCTGAATACTCTAAGTGCTCACGTACTTTGAAATGGCTTTCTTACTAATCTGATAGTGTGGACTGTACAATTGAGTTCCTATTTTTGTGCTTGTGACCATGTAGTTTTTATGTTTCCTTGCTTTTTTCCTTAAGAGAGAGATTTTAATTTGATGAATTAAATGAAGATAAATGTGAGTAAAAGTAAAGTAATGGTGTTTGAAAGGAAACAGTGAAAGTATAATTTTTCAAAACCCTTTATAGAGAGAAGAAAGTGTACTAAATTGTCTTACATATATTGTGTATGTGTGTGGAAGAATGGAGGATGTGAGAGAATTAAGTATGTAGGTGTCTTAAGGGTAAGTTTGGTAATATAGGAGAGATAAGGGAGAGAGTAGTCCTTACATGGCTCCCTCACATACACCATTCCATGCATTCTTCCAATATTTCTCTCCCTCTAGTATTCTTCCACCCTATTTGCCCATGTCAGAGTGGTCTTCCTCTCACACCAACCCTTCAACAGTACTATTATAAATCTCCTTGTAAACTCTTAAGTCTTGCATTCTTTGCACATGCCCAGACCACCTCAAAGTATTGCGTTTCACTCATTCTACCACTCCATAATTCACACCAATTGCATTCCATATCATACCACTTCTTTCATACATCCATTCATTTCTTTCTCCATTCCCTGGAGTCACACCACATGCTCTTCTCGAACAGCTCATTTCCACGGCATGGATTCTTGACCTCTGCGACTCATTCCATGTCCATGTTTCGGTTGCACAGGTCATAGTTGGGAGGACTATGCTGTCTCTTAACCCTCTCTTCACTTCCACACTTACCCCTCTACCCTTCATTATTCCATTAAGGGACCTAGTGACTCTTCTACCTTGTACTGCTCCCTCCCTTATCTCTGCTTCCATGTAATCAAATTTATCTAAGACAGCTCCTAAATACTTAAATTCTCACCTCTTCCAGTCTTTCTCCCCCTCATATCCAAAGCAGAGTTTAGCACACTTCTTTCACTCTATATCGTTTTCCAAAATCTATACTTCCACTTTATTTCCTTTCAAACATATTAATTTTTTTGCATTTACCCTCAACAGCTTATGCTTATACACATCCTAAAACACAATTACAACTTTCTCCAACTCCTCTTCACTCTCTGCAAACAACGCAGTATGATCCATAAACAGGCTTGCCATTAGCCACCATATCTATCAGCCACACTCCATCTCTGCACCCCTTTTCCCTAGTTTTGCTTTCATCTCTCTTATCACTCCATCCATATATGTATTAACTATGGCAACATCAAACAGCCCTGCCTCACACCTACATGTTTACTGAAACTTTCTCAACTCTCCATCCACTCTTACACATGCACTTGCTCCTCTTTCACACCATCCAGCAGTTGTTCCCCTACCCCATATATCCGTAACACATCCAATAAAGCATTCCACTCGGCTTTTGTACTCTTTCTCCAGATGCATAAAAGCTGCATACAACTTCTTACCTTTTGCTACATACTTTTCCAGAGTCATCTTTACCACAAAAATTTGATCCATACATCCTATACCTTACCTAAAACCCCCTTGCTCTTCACTTATTCTGCATTCACTCAATTCAGTCACTCTATCAATCAACATTCTGGCATACACTTTTCCTGATATTGCCCTTCTTACCTCCCTTTTTACTATAAGTCCTTGCACTTGTATCATTTTCATTCCATCCTCCATACCCATGCATGTAATATCTTCTGCCTCCCCTTCTACATCTTTCCATCTTCCTTTCACTTCCTCCTTTTGATTGAGCAACTATCCTTCCTTCTCACATTAATACTTCCACTCTTACATCCACCTCTTTCCTTTTTCACCTCCTTCCAGTATAGTTTTTTATTATCCCAAAACTTTTTACCTAACTTCCAAAATCTTCATCTACTCTTTCTTTGCTTTCCTCTATCAGCTTCTTATCACTCCACTTTTATATTCTTTATATTCTTCCCTCCTCCTTTGCTGAACTTCCACTGGTACATTCCTATTGAGGAATCTACCATATGCCTTTTTCTTCTCTTCCACAGCATTTCTAATCTCTTCTGTCCAGCATGCACTGCCCTTTTTATTCCTACATCTCATGACCTTGCATCCAACTACTAATTTACATCCCTTAACAGTATTTGTCTGAACATTTTCAGCACCTCTTCACACATGACTGCATCTCTACATTCACTGCACTTCCATCTACGGTTTAAGTTACCTTTCTATCATATTCCTCCTTGCATTTTTTCTGATTCATCTTCCTGCTTGCCAACACTTTTTACCCTCCAATCTTCCTTATCACATTTCCACTTTTCCCTGATCCTTATCCCCACAAGAAATGCGAAATGGTCAGTTTCCAAAGAATCTTCTCACAACTCAAGCATCGGAGCATGGCCTTTCTCAATCTTTCATCCACTACCATACAGTCAATCAAAGTCTTTTGCTCTTCTTTTCCATGTATATCCGTGAATCATCTTGTGCTGAAAAGAGGCATTTGCATGGAATATATCCCTCTCAGCATAAATATCCACAAGATAACTTCCATTCTCATATACTCCAGGCACTCCAAATTTACCAACTATCTCATCAAGTTCATCACTTCCACTTTCACATTCAACCTTTTTGTACAGTCATTCAAATTTCTCCTAAAAAGTTTCATTTCATCCTTGCCTCATACAGTCTTCATATTTACAGGCAAATATATGTACATATACCAATGCATATTTCACAATCCCAATCTTTCTTTTCACCCACACCATTCTTGATCCATTCCATCCATGCTTTATAACACCCTCCCACACTAGTGATAGCAGAACTGCACATCCTTCTTTCCCTCTTCCCTGATAATTAATTTTCACTCATTCCCATCCATATACTTCTCCTTCCATGCCCTCCTATAACTTATATTCATCATTTCCATTATCACTCCACACACCCTGCCCAAAGATATGGATTTCCCCAATCCCCAGCACATCCAAGCTACAACTTATAAACTTTTCCACATGCTCCTTCCTCTTACCCTCACCACTCAAAAGTTAAAGCATGAAAACCTAACATCCAAAGAAGACAGACAAAAATTGACCCCATCCTTCAGGGATCCTACAGGCCACACCCTAAAAATTTGAACCAAACTGTATTTTGGGACATATATCATGGTTCTATAGTTTCAGAAAAAACTATCAATGGGAAGGTGGTGCACAAAATGAAAGTCCACACACAACAAAGAACCCATCTTGTCCATTTGAGAGATTTTGGACTAGTACCTACAAAATTAACTCTGGCCTATATACTGCAGAAAGTATCACTGTCCTAGAGTTTCATCCTAGTTTTAAAGGAGCTGGTC
The DNA here is from genome assembly GCF_036320965.1 of Panulirus ornatus. Classification (NCBI taxonomy): domain Eukaryota; kingdom Metazoa; phylum Arthropoda; class Malacostraca; order Decapoda; family Palinuridae; genus Panulirus; species Panulirus ornatus. The sequence goes on from NC_092296.1 coordinate 926,648, forward strand.
AATGGAAGATAACAAAAACTTGAGCAAAGGAGCAACAGATGAGAGACAAAAACTTGCTTCTTTCTCAGGGAGGCTGACCCCCATATATATCCTAGTGTATACCTTGGAAAATGAAAAAACAATATGGTTGTCCTTGTTTTCAGCAAAAAATAGCTGTATGTACCTAAAACAAATCAGCATTTTCCAAATAATCTCAAAATATATATGAAGTTCTCTTACCTTTGGTGCCTCAAAGCATGCAGGACAATTCTCAGGAATAACTGGGAGCTTCCTGGACTCGGCAAATCTTCTCAACTCTTTTTCTCGTACATACACAAAAGGACGAATAACTCGAAGATCACCTTCCCTAGAACCATGAGGAATAAGTACTAATCAAACATTATACCTCCAGATGAATTTTGTAGGAATCCCTCCTTCCTAAATTTTGGACTTAACCATACCTCAATAGAATGTTTTCTGTTCTCCTTCATTCATGTGTTAAGAGTATGTACACATTACAGCACACTCATATCTAATATTCTGTCGAAGGTTAGAGGTGCTTTAAAAAGGAATCAGATTCCTAAATACATGTACACATTTCCCTCCCTAAAAATGGATTCATTTAAAACAAATTCACTGAGGGTATTGATTGAGAGGGTGAAGGCATGTACAGAGCATCAGACTGTGGAGGAGTAGTGTGGTTTCAGAAGTGGTAGAGGATGTGTGGCTCAGGTGTTTGCTTTGATAAATCTTTCTTTTCTTTTCTTTCAAACTATTCGCCATTTCCCGCATTAGCGAGGTAGCGTTAAGAACAGAGGACTGGGCCTTTGAGGGAATACCCTCACCTGGCCCAATTCTCTGTTCCTTCTTTTGAAAAAAAAAAAAAAAAAAAAAAAAATGTATCTAAGAAATACTTAGAAAAGCAAATGGATTTGTATGTAGCATTTATGGATCTGGAGAAGGCATATGATAGAGTTGATAGAGATGCTCTGTGGAAAGCATTAAGAATATATGGTGGGATGTAAGTTGTCAGAAGCAGTGAAATGTTTTTACTGAGGATGTAAGGCATGTGTAATTGTAGGAAGAGAGGAAAGTGATTGGTTCTCAGTGAACGTTGGTTTAGGGCAGGGGTGTGTGATGTCTCCATGGTTGTTTAATTTGTTTATGGATGGGGTTGTTAGGGAGGTGAATGAAAGAGTTTTGGAAAGAGGGGCAAATATGCAGTCTGTTGTGGATGACAGAGCTTGGGAAGTGAGTCAGTTGTTCGCTGATGATACAACGCTGGTGGCTGATTAGGGTGAGAAACTGCAGAAGCTGGTGACGGAGTTTGGTAAAGTGTGAAAAAGAAGAAAGCTGAGAGTAAATGTGAATAAGAGCAAGGTTATTAGGTCCAGTAGGGTTGAGGGACAAGTCAATTGGGAGGTAAGTTTGAATGGAGAAAAACTGGAGGAAGTGACGTGTTTTAGATATCTGGGAGTAGATTTGCCAGCGGATGGAACCATGGAAGCAGAAGTGAATCATAGTGTGGGGGAGGGGGGCGAAAGTTCGTAGCGTTGAAAAATGTGTGGAAGTCGAGAACATTATCTTGGAAACCAAAAATGGGTATGTTTGAGGGAACAGTGGTTCCAACAATGTTATATGGTTGCGAGGCTTGGGCTATAGATAGAGTTGTGTGGAGGAGGGAGGATGTGCTGGAAATGAGATGTTTGTGGTGTCACAATATGTGGTGTGAAGTGGTTTGATCGAGTAAGTAATAAAAGGGTAAGAGAGATGTGTGGTAATAAAAAGAGTGTGGTTGAGAGAGCAGAAGAGGGTGTTTTGAAATGGATTGGTCACATGGAGAGAATGAGTGAGGAAAGATTGACCAAGAGGATATATGTGTCAGAGGTGGAGGGAACGAGGAGAAGTGGGAGACCAAATTGGAGGTGGAAAGATGGAGTGAAAAAGATTTTGAGTGATCAGGGCCTGAACATGAAGGAGGGTGAAAGGCGTGCAAGGAATAGAGTGAATTGAAACGATGTGGTATACCGGGGTCGACGTGCTGTCAGTGGATTGAACCAGAGCATGTGAAGTCTGGGGTAAACCATGGAAAGTTTTGTGGGGCCTGGATGTGGAAAGGGAGCTGTGGTTTCGGTGCATTATACATGACAGCTAGAGACTGAGTGTGAACGAATGTGGCCTTTGTTGCCTTTCCCTAGCGCTACCTCGTGCACATGCAGGGGGAGAGGGTTTCCATTTCATGTGTAGCGGGTGGCAATGGGAATGAATAAGGGTAGACAGTATGAATTATGTACATGTGTATATATATGTCTGTGTGTATATATATGTATACATTGAGATGTATAGATACGTATATGGGCTGAGTGTGGACGTGTATGTATATACATGTGTATGTGAGTGGGTTCAGCCATTCTTTCGTCTGTTTCCTTGCGCTACCTCGCTAATGTGGGAGACAGCGACAAAGTATAATAAATAAAAATAAATAATTATCAATAAATATTCAATAAGTTAAAGGTGTGGTTTGCAGTTGAACAGTTAAGTACTGATATGTATCACACATCTCATACTGTGGTTATCAAAATAAATCATGCTAGGCATGGCCTACTACCTGCCTGTTTGTGGAAAGATGTTCTTTGCACCAAATATATAGGAATGCTGAGAAAAATAAAATCACTGTGAATCAGAAAAGCTAATTATCAGCCAAGATTACAATTAGAGTGAGGAATCTATTCAGAGAAAAAAAAAAGAAGTAAAGAAGTCCTACAGCAGTGCCATTAGGAATTCCAACCACTCACTTTACTTTATAATGAGCCTTCATTGTGCACAGTCTTCCATTGTGAAACACAGACATCATGAAACTCTCTGCTAAATCATCTAGATGTTGCCCAAATGCTAAAACATTGTATCCCTCACGTCGGGCAGCAGAATAGATTCTGCCACGCTTCATTCTTGAGCAAAAGCTGCAGATAGAGTTCAAGTTTTCCAAATCTGCAGCCTGCCTTAAGATATCTGAAACACAAATTAATTCAGTACTCATATTCTTATCTATGCTTTCTACTTAGCTGTAACATATACTGAACTGAACAGAATAAAAAATTTCGGTCTGTTTCTTTGGTGCATTTACAATACACAGTACCAAGAACTTTCCATACTTCGGTGTGATTTACCCTACGTTATTTATATATTTATTTATTTTGCTTTGTCGCTGTCTCCCATGTTAGCGAGGTACCGCAAGGAAACAGATGAAAGAATGGCCCAACCCACCCATATACACATGTATATACATACACGTCCACACACGCAAATATACATACCTATACATCTCAATGTACACATATATATACACACACAGACATATACATATATACACATGTACATAATTCATACTGTCTGCCTTTATTTTTTCCCATCGCCACCTCGCCACACATGGAATAACAACCCCCTCCCCCCTCATGTGTGCGAGGTAGCGCTAGGAAAAGACAACAAAGGCCCCATTCATTCACACTCACCGTCTCTAGCTGTCATGTAATAATGCACCGAAACCACAGCTCCCTTTCCACATCCAGGCCCCACAGAACTTTCCATGGTTTACCCCAGACGCTTCACATGCCCTGGTTCAATCCATTGACAGCATGTCGACCCCGGTATACCACATCGTTCCAATTCACTCTATTCCTTGCCCGCCTTTCACCCTCCTGCATGTTCAGGCCCCGATCACTCAAAATCTTTTTCACTCCATCTTTCCACCTCCAATTTGGTCTCCCACTCCTCCTCATTCCCTCCACCTCTGACACATGTATCCTCTTGGTCAATCTTTCCTCATTCATTCCCTCCATGTGACCAAACCATTTCAAAACACCCTCTTCTGCTCTCTCAACCACACTCTTTTTATTTCCACACATCTCTCTTACCCTTACATTACTTACTTGATCAAACCACCTCACACCACATATTGTCCTCAAACATCTCATTTCCAGCACATCCACCCTCCTGCGCACAACTCTATCCAAAGCCCATGCCTTGCAGCCATACAACATTGTTGGAACCGTACCCATTTTTGCTTTCCGAGATAATGTTCTTGACTTCCAAACATTCTTCAAGGCTCCCAGAATTTTCGCCCCCTCCCCCACCCTATGATTCACTTCCGCTTCCATGGTTCCATCCGCTGCCAGATTCACTCCCAGATATCTAAAACACTTTACTTCCTCCAGTTTTTCTCCATTCAAACTTACCTCCCAATTGACTTGACCCTCAACACTACTGTACCTAATAACCTTGCTCTTATTCACATTTACTCTTTAACTTTCTTCTCTCACACACTTTACCAAACTCAGTCACCAGCTTCTGCAGTTTCTCACATGAATCAGCCACCAGCGCTGTATCATCAGCGAACAACAACTGACTCACTTCCCAAGCTCTCTCATCCACAACAGACTGCATACTTGCCCCTCTTTCCAAAACTCTTGCATTCACCTCCCTAACAACCCCATCCATAAACAAATTAAACAACCATGGAGACATCACACACCCCTGCTGCAAACCTACATTCACTGAGAACCAATCACTTTCCTCTCTTCCTACACGTACACATGCCTTACATCCTCCATAAAAACTTTTCACTGCTTCTAACAACTTGCCTCCCACACCATATATTCTTAATACCCTCCACAGAGCATCTCTATCAACTCTTATCATATGCCTTCTCCAGATCCATAAATGCTACATACAAATCCATTTGTTTTCTAAGTATTTCTCACATACATTCTTCAAAGCAAACACCTGATCCACACATCCTCTACCACTTCTGAAACCACACTGCTCTTTCCCAATCTGATGCTCTGTACATGCCTTCAACCTCTCAATCAATACCCTCTCATATAATTTACAAGGAATACTCAACAAACTTATACCTCTGTAATATGAGCACTCACTCTTATCCCCTTTGCCTTTGTACAATGGCACTATGCAAGCATTCCGCCAATCCTCAGACACCTCACCATGAATCACACATACATTAAATAACCTTACCAAGCAGTCAAGATTACAGTCGCCCCCTTTTTTAATAAATTCCACTACAATACCATCCAAACCTGCTGCCTTGCCAGCTTTCATCTTCCGCAAAGCTTTTACTACCTCTTCTCTGTTTACCAAATCATTTTCCCTAACACTCTCACTTTGCACACCACCTCGACCAAAACACCCAATATCTGCCACTCTATCATCAAACATATTCAACAAACCTTCAAAATACTCACTCCATCTCCTTCTCACATCACCACTACTTATCACCTCCCCATTAGCCCCCTTCACTGAAGTTCCCATTTGCTCCCCTGTCTTATGCACTTTATTTACCTCCTTCCAAAACATCTTTTTATTCTCCCTAAAATTTAATGATACTCTCTCACCCCAACTCTCATTTGCCCTCTTTATTTTATTCTCCCTAAAATTAAATGATACTCTCTCACCCCAACTCTCATTTGCCCTCTTCATTTATTCTATTTATTTAATTATTTTGCTTTGTCGCTGTCTCTCGCGTTAGCGAGGTAGTGCAAGGATACAGACGAAAGAAATGGCTCAACCCACCCACATACATGTCCACAAACGCAAATATACATACCTATACATCTCAACGTATACATATGTATACAAACACAGACGTATACATATATACACATGTACATAATTCATACTGTCTGTCTTTATTCATTCCCATCGCCACCCCAACACACATGAAATAACAACCCCCTCCCCCCAAATGTGTGCGAGGTAGCACTAGGAAAAGACAACAAAGGCCACATATGTTCACACTTAGTCTCTAGCTGTCATGGAATAATGCACCCAAACCACAGCTCCCTTTCCACATCCAGGCCCCACAGAACTTTCCATGGTTTACCCCAGACAATTCACATGCCGTGGTTCAATCCATTGACAGCACGTTGACCCCAGTATACCACATCGTTCCAATTCACTCTATTCCTTGCACGCATTTCACCCTCCTTCATGTTCAGGCCCCGATCACTCAAAATCTTTTTCACCCCATCTTTCCATCTCCAATTTGGTCTCCCACTTCTCGTTCCCTCCACCTCTGACACATATATCCTCTTGGTCAATCTTTCCTCACTCATTCTCTCCATGTGACCAAACCATTTCAAAACACCCTCTTCTGCTCTCTCAACCACACTCTTTTTATTACCACACATCTCTCCTACCCTATTATTACTTACTCGATCAAACCATCTCACACCACATATTGTCCTCAAACATCTCATTTCCAGCACATCCACCGTCCTCTGCACAACTCTATCTATAGCCCACGCCTCGCAACCATATAACATAGTTGGAACCTCTATTCCTTCAAACATACTCATTTTTGCTTCCGTGATAATGTTCTTGACTACCACACATTCTTCAACGCTCCCAGAACTTTCGTCCCCTCCCCCACCCTATGATTCACTTCCATTTCCATGGTCCCATCTGCTGCCAAATCCACTCCCAGATATCTAAAACACTTCACTTCCTCCAGTTTTTCTCCATTCAAACTTACCTCCCAGTTGACTTGTCCCTCAACACTACTGTACCTAATAACCTTGCTCTTATTCACATTTACTCTTAACTTTCTTCTTTCACACACTTTACCAAACTCAGTCACCAGCTTCTGCAGTTTCTCACCCTAATCAGCCACCAGCGTTGTATCATCAGCGAACAACAACTGACTCACTTCCCAAGCTCTCTCATCCACAAAAGACTGCATACTTGCCCCTCTTTCCAAAACTCTTGCATTCACCTCCCTAACAACCCCATCCATAAACAAATTAAACAGCCATGGAGACATCACACACCCCTGCTGCAAACCTACATTCACTGAGAACCGATCACTTTCCTTTCTTCCTACATGTACACATGCCTTACATCCTCGATAAAAACTTTTCACTGCTTCTAACACCTTGCCTCCCACACCATATATTCTTAGTACCTTCCACAGAGCATCTCTATCAACTCTATCATATACCTTCTCCAGATCCATAAATGCTACATACAAATCCATTTGCTTTTCTAAGTATTTCTCACATACATTCTTCAAAGCAAACACCTGATCCACACATCCTCTACCACTTCTGAAGCCACACTGCTCTTCCCCAATCTGATGCTGTGTACCTGCCTTCACCCTCTCAATCAATACCCTCCCATATAATTTACCAGGAATACTCAACAAACTTATACCTCTGTAATTTGAGCACTCACTCTCATCCCCTTTGCCTTTGTACAATGGCACTATGCAAGCATTCCGCCAATCCTCAGGCACCTCACCATGAGTCATACATACATTAAATAACCTTACCAACCAGTCAACAATACAGTCACTCCCTTTTTTAGTAAATTCCACTGCAATACCATCCAAACCTCTGCCTTGCCGGCTTTCATCTTTCGCAAAGCTTTTACTACCTCTTCTCTGTTTACCAAATCATTTTCCCTAACCCTCTCACTTTGCACACCACCTCGACCAAAACACCCTATATCTGCCACTCTATCATCAAACACATTCAACAAACCTTCAAAATACTCACCCCATCTCCTTCTCACATCACCACTACTTGTTATCACCTCCCCATTAGCCCCCTTCACTGAAGTTCCCATTTGCTCCCTTGTCTTATGCACTTTATTTACCTCCTTCCAAAACACCTTTTTATTCTCCCTAAAATTTAATGATACTCTCTCACCCTAACTCTCATTTGCCCTCTTTTTCACCTCTTGCACCTTTCTCTTGACCTCCTGCCTCTTTCTTTTATACATCTCCCAGTCATTTGCATTATTTCCCTGCAAAAATCGTCCAAATGCCTCTCTCTTCTCATTCACTAATAATCTTACTTCTTCATCCCACCACTCACTACCCTTTCTCATCTACCCATCTCCCATGCTTCTCATGCCACTAGCAACTTTTACGCAAGCCATCACTGCTTCCCTAAATACATTCCATTCCTCCCCCACTCCCCTTACCTCCTTTGTTCTCACCTTTTTCCATTCAGTACTCATTCTCTCCTGGTACCTCCTCACACAAGTCTCCTTCCCAAGCTCACTTACTCTCACCACTCTCTTCACCCCAACATTCTTCTTTACTGAATACCTCTACAAATCTTCACTTTCGCCTCCACAAGATAATGATCAGACATCCCTCCAGTTGCACCTCTCAGCACATTAACATTCAAAAGTCTCTTTTTCGTGCACCTATCAATTAATGTGTAATCCAATAATGCTCTCTGGCCATCTCTCCTACTTACATATGTATACTTATGTATATCTCTTTTTAAACCAGGTATTCCCAATCACCAATCCTTTTTCAGCACATAAATCCACAAGCTCCTCACCATTTCCATTTACAACACTGAACACCCCATGTACACCAATTATTCCCTCAACTGCCACGTTACTCACCTTTGCATTCAAATCACCCATCACTATAACCCGGTCTCGTGCATCAAAACTACTAACACACTCTCTCAGCTGCTCCCAAAACACTTGCCTCTCATGATCTTTCTTCTCATGCCCAGGAGCATATGCACCAATAATCACCCATCTCTCTCCATCCACTTCCAGTTTTACCCATATCAATCTAGTTTACTTTCTTACACTCTGTCACATAGTCCCGCCACTCCTCTTTCAGGAGTAGTCCTACTCCTTCCCTTGCTCTTGTCCTCTCACTAACCCCTGACTTTAATCCCAAGACACTCCCAAACCACTCTTCCCCTTTACCCTTGAGCTTCGTTTCACTCTGAGCCAAAACATCCAGGTTCCTTTCCTCAAACATACTACTTATCTCTCTTTTTTTCTCATCTTGGTTAGATCCACACACATTTAGACACCCCAATATGAGCCTTCGAGGAGGATGAGCCCTCCCCGCGTGACTCCTTCTTCTGTTTCCCCTTTTAGAAGGTTAAAATACAAGGAGGGGAGGGTTTCCCGCCCCCCGCTCCCGTCCCCTTTAGTCGCCTTCTACGACATGTGAGGAATGCGTGGGAAGTATTCTTTCTCCCCTATCCCCAAGGATAGGGGAGAAAGTATATGTATATATGCATATTTGGGAATTTATGTATACATATGTGTATGGGTCATTCCTTGTTTGTTTCCTGGTGCTACCTTGCAGACATGGGTAACAGTGATTAAATTTTTTTTTTTTTTTCCAAAAGAAGGAACAGAGAATTGGGCCAGGTGAGGGTATTCCCTCAAAGGCCCAGTCCTTTGTTCTTAACACTACCTTGCTAATGCGGGAAATGGCGAATAGTTTGAAAGAAAGAAAGAAAGAAAAAGTAAATATAGCTATTTATAAACATCAGGCAGAAGCATTAGGTAGAAGTAGGTTGTTATAATAGGTAGAAGTAGTCAGGACGAAAATTAGGTAGGAGTTTATGGAAACTCCACTAAAGTTCCCTTCTGACAGTGTCCTGTTGAGGGTGAGGCACTAAAGGTTAAGAAGGTGGCACTGGAGTTATACTCTTTTGCTATGACCACCCCCCCTTGAGGAGGTGACGTATGGAACGGACATTAGAGATAAAGATGAACAGATAGAGAGATAGCAATTAAGGAAAGGAAATGAGAGTTGAGTAAAAGTCCAAAGACTATGAAAAGAGTACAAGTCTAAGCAAAAGGACGATACAGAAGCTGAAAGGGTAAGAACAATTATTATCCTTTCTACCAAGATAAAGGAAAAGTTTTGTTTTTAAGTATAAGTAAACACAAGTGCATGTTTTGAGGCACGCTTCTACAAAACATAAGTTGAATCTGGAAGCTATAAAGCATTCAGTCTTTGGGGGTTAGTTTAGTTATCACTCTGTCAGTATAGTTTGGAATCTTTCAAATAAGCCTACATTAAATAATTCACTGGTCTTACAAAACCACTGTACAACTACCTTGTTTCTGTCAAGTTATACATTCATATTTGCCTCAGTTGAAATTATCTTCTTCACTTAGAGCACCTACCCTGTTGTTCATAAAAGTAAGGAACACCTAGGCTTGCCAGATAAGGGACGAGTGGCCTTGGGTCATATGATGCACTCATTGGATCCACTGTTACTGCACCTAGGGTAAATTTGATCCCCCTAGCTTTGGTATAAAATTGATACTGTCGGAGCGTGTGCAGAAGAGAGAGAGAATCCTTTCCACCAGATAAGCAGACTAAAACATGATCACCATCTTGTATCATACCAAACTCCTGAAGAGCCTGAAAGTCAAAGAGGTAAATGAATCTCCAATATGTGACTTTTGTAATGCTGCCAGATATTCACCTATTTTCATCGTCAATTTCTTTTGCATTCTGATGCTAAATAAGTCTACTTGGAGAAGAATCTTAAATTTGGGTATGGATACAATTACAACCCTTGGTATATTAAGAAAGGATAATCCTGAAAGTAGTGACTATAAGGTAAATAGTGAAAACAGCATTAATTGCATTCTGAAAATAGTACAGTGTTCCCTATATTTACCTAACCTTGTTCATTATTCATCAGCTACTACCATTTTTTTCTTAATATAATTCAAGCAAATAAAAGACTAATAAAAGATTCCCTCCCTAATCCAGATTGCTATCTTTTCTTTTTGCCTTACCTTAACAAAGTATCAGTGGGCCAAGAGTAGTGTCAAACAAAAAACTTACTTCAATAGTTGGATTGAATACGTTCTTCGGAGGAGAATGCCATTTATTTTGCACTAAAATATTTCTTAACGGAAGTGCATCATCCCTCTTAATGAAACATTTTAGGTCTTCACATACTACTTTTGGCTTTTTCTTTAGAGTAATACTGTTTTCCAAGGAATTTGATTTATATGATTTTTCATCACCAGTTTTCTCAATGTCTTTCCATTTTTCTGGAGAAATATCTCCCTCTGTAGTAAAACCATTTGTGGTACAACTCTCATTCAAAGTAGCAGTGCCATCTTTTACACTAGAATTTACATCAGGTTCATTTCTTAGGGCAACACTTTTGATATACTCATGCATATTAGAGGATGAATCATCATGCTGCTGCATGTCACATTTTGACATACTAATTCTTTCATCATCAGATCTCTTATTCTCTATCATTTCGACTTGTAAGGTATCCGTTCTTGAATCATTTTCAATTGTTACCGTATCTTTACAATGCTTATAAGTCCTTTCTTCATCACTGTCATTTTCATAACTCTGAATGCCACTGATAACTTTGTCTGACACATATGTATGTTTAAGACTCTCTGTAGGTTGCCATATGAAGTCTGGCCTCCCAAATAATTCAGAATCCTTCAAAGGATACTTCAAAGGGGTGAAAGGAGGGCAAGTACTGATATTGCAAGGTGAAGATGAAGTGCTCAGTTGAAGAATATGCTGTGCTTCACTTGGAAGTAAGAACCATCTTAATTCAGCTGCTTCATCTTGAAATAGGATAGTGTCCTCTGGAAGTTGCCGCTTTTGAGATGCCTGAAACATAAGTAGGTGAATGATAGTATTGAAATAAACTGGCAGTAAGCACATACCATAAATGATTATACATTACACATAATGATACAAAAGTGAAGCAGAGCCTTCTCTCATTTTCCAGCTTAAGATAAAACACAGTAATCTCCAATCAAAAAATATACAAAATCCCAAAGGTAGGTAGTAGTTGGTAGGTAGCCAATGAGCAGGGAGGTATATTACCAGTACTAACTGCCTGGGTATCAGGAGCGTTAGTAATACCTGTGTAGTGAGCCAGCACTTCAGTGGTTGTCAAGTTGCACTCCTCAGACCCAGGTAGCAGTCTTAACTTTCCATTACTTGCCATTACTCAATTAACCAAGTGGCAGACAATAACATATCAGAGTAGATGAGTGTCTACATTTACATTTCCAACTTGATAGAAAAAAAAAAGAAAAAAAAAATGCCTTTACTGGTATTCTTATCTGATATACCCCCAGCTTTCAAATACTTCACATACTACATCTGTCTATCTCTTCCCTGGTCTACCTCGAGGTTCTTGTAACTTTAACCACACTATCATAAATCTTTACCTACCTCTCAAAGCACTCTCACACAGATATACAGTGACATCTTTCTCACATCCTCATCCTTCTATCTATTCTCATAATTCTTGCCATACTCTTATTTCAACTCTGCTACCCTCATTTTCACATGTAAGTGCCTAGAATTCTGAAACTAAATTCTACTGTCAATTAAGTCCTTCTACTGACAATTCTACTGATGATAATGACTCCCAAGTACTTGAAAACCATAACTCTTAATTCTTCTCCAAACATATACTTCATTCTCCTTTAATGCTAGAAGTACTGTTCTCACCCAGTTTACTTTTCCCATCATCCTCAAGCTAATGTGAAGAAATTAACCTTTTGTTCTACCTAACTTCATTTACAATGTACAGCAATGGCAGCTTCCATTCTGTTTCACCATGTAAATGTTTAGGTGTACCTTAAAATCAGCCCATCTAATTTTCATTTCATTTAATGTCTCCGAAAGGTAAAGAATGGTTTCTTTTACGGTGAGTGGCATGAAGCTGTGTTACCATGGAATGATGACACTCAGAACTATAAGTGTTTTGCAGTGAAAAACAGCTGAGGATATGTGTGTGTGAACTGATGGCATATGCACCTGCACCTGACTCAGCCAATTTACTTGGAAATGGAGTCAGAGATAACAAACAGCTATAACAGGTTGTAACTGGCTCTCAAATGGTTTCTACTCATTTGAGGTGAGTTGATGTTAAATTTGCTCACACCTGACACCTAGTCAAATTCTGTTTATCAACACCCAATGCAAGCTATTGTGGTTACATTTTCCTGAATTAACAGAAAACTATTCAATTCACATACTAAAACTGAAATACCTGACTTTTAAAGTTGACTTAAATTCTGTCTTAAAACCAGCAGTACAAAGAAACAATACTTAGCACGAACCTTTGCTCCCTGAAGATTTATTTCAATTGCTTCTTTTAAACAATCTTTATAGGTTGGGGCATCACTACACCTGTCCTTTCTATGGTAGGAGAAGAAGCCTTTGGCATAGGATATGTTCTGCAACCACTGTCTTTCCCGGAAGACCAGGTTATTATGATGCTTCCATTCGCCAGTTTCTGGATTAAAGTTATATTGTGGAAGCAGATGCCACCCATTTTTACACACCTCACATACTGCACTCACGATGAACTCAACCTACAAAAGGAAAAATGTATACTACATATTTCAGCTACTTAAGTAACTGATTTAGTCAGAAAAATTAATTCTATTACCAGCAAAAACAGTGATTACAACTAAAGACAATAAAAAATCACATGATCAGCTTCAAGTACACACCTGGCTTAAACTAGGGCATACACATGGAGTAAAAGTATGGTGCATTTATACAAGGATCAGAGATGAGGAAACCCTTGTGAAACTGCCTTAAATTCCAAATAGCTATCTCACACACACACACACACATACACACACACACACAACTACAGGACCTATGATGGAAATTTAGTTATCACAGGTAATATATTTCAAGAATAGCTGCTATGATGCACAAGGAACTATTGTTGGTAAGTTGCTCCTCACCTTTGGCCTCTACCACACCCTGACAGGGATAGTTATGTCTTCAAATACCTTAACAACCTTCATGAAAGCCACTTGGCACTTTCAATAAAACCCAAGAGCAGTTCAATTTACTACTGATGATAGGGCTGTCATACCATTACAGTACCATTCTTAAGGATTCACTGAATCAGAGGGAATGGACACAGGAAACAGAATAGAAAGGAATGATGAGAGACCTGATCATGATTTCAATTTGTAAAACACAGTGATAGTCACAAGCGAACAGTTCTTTAAAATCGGCTGGCACAAATCAATGAGCTCACAGCTTCTGTACTAGTAATTGCTAACATTTACCCACTGAAACAACTCAACTCTAAATAGTCAATGATAAGAATTAATCATACACAGTAATAAGTAAACCCTGACCTGACCCACTGCTGGCCTCATGAGGTTTGATACCAATGCATTGGCCAGGTCCTGGCCAGGTGCTCCAGAGGTTAGATCAGTACATCTTTATTTATGTCCATTAGGGTGGCTCGCTTGCACTGAGTTTCTGACTGTATGTATGACATCATTGAATAATTCTAAATCATTGTGCCTCATATAGTTAAATGTCTCAATGTGTGTTCTTCACCTTTTTGTTTTTACATGCCTGTCACTCTTCGACCTAGTTGTGACTTTCCTATACATTCCTAAGTCAAGGAAAGTGTTCCATCTCATTAACTGTGATCACAGAACTCCTCAAATCATAAATCATGAGCTTTAGACTGCAACCTCCTCTAAGGTCATAACTTTTTAAACTGAGTTTTATAACTGGAATAAGGTAAATGATGAGACTGTGAATAAAGACACCAAAAAGAAATTCTAAAAAATGTATGAGGGCAAGTAAAGTATGAGGGATGAGGCCCCATAAGTCTAGAACTACATCCCTGTATTATAAAACTAAGTAATTACAATTAAGGAATTATATGAGGTTAAGTGATAGCACCCTAAGTCTGTAAAACTCTTTCCCCGGGATAGAAAAAAAAAAAAGTGATCCCACACAGGAAAACCGTTGTATGTCAACAACCTATTTTTTACCAACTCAAAAGGAAAGGCTGAACTGCTGAGTTGCCATTATCATTCTTCAGATGAACTCTAAAATTAAGATTTTCTTCACCAAATAGTACATTACTTTTTGAAGTAAATCTTATTACAGTGTGAATTTTATTCTTTCCATTTATTTCTTCATCCCTCTACTTATTGCACCATACAAACACTAACAGTCATTAACTTCCTTCAATTTTCAATTCCCTTCATATATTTTCTTCTACTAAAATACATAAAAAGTAGATTATCTAGTAATAACAAATTAATATTGAAGTAAATTATATACCTCTTCATCAGAAGCTGAATATGGAAGGTTGAGACGGACAAAGCCAGGCCTTAGCACTTCCACATTACTATGTTCATGTTGTCGACGAAGGTGTGATCTATCTAACCTATTATCTTCCACCAATAACTTCTCAAATCGTTGAGCTAGGTCTTCATCAATCCCAAGAAGATCCTGAGCATATGGTCCAGCACAAGCACAGCCACCACGGGCTTGAATCCCGAACACATCATTCAAGACAGCACATATAAAGTTATGATGCAGAAGAAGGCCAGACTGTGGATGCCGCACAACAAATGATAGAACTGGCAGTCTCTCCAAGGAATCAATATTGCCTAAAGCCTCGATTTCTGGTAGGTTCCTCACCATTTCAGAAAGTTTCCTGAAAAAAAGTATCTAACATTCAAAACATATAAAAATATGAGGCCATGTGTAGTAGCTGTAGTTTATTTCATTTTTATTTCATACTATTCGCCATTTCCCACGTTAGCGAGGTAGCGTTAAGAACAGAGGACTGGGCCTTTGAAGGAATATTCTCACCTGGCCGCCTTCTCTGTTCCTTCTTTTGGAAAATTAAAAAAAACAAGAGGGGAGGATTTCCAGCCCCCTGCTCTCTTCCGTTTTAGTCGCCTTCTACGACACGCAGGGAATACGTGGGAAGTATTCTTCTTCCCATATCCCCAGGGTTAAGTAGCTGTAGTATTTGGTGAAAACTTTGCATGAGCAGTCATCCATCCTAATTATGATATGATGTAGCATTCACTACAGGATGATTAAAATCTTATGAAAACACAAGTTCAATAGAATATCATTTTATCTATCTACATCAAACTTCCTTTTTCCTACATCCTACAAACATTTTGGTCTGTAACCATCCCTGTACTGTACCTGCAACTTAAATATACTTTAAAAAATAAAAACAACAATATGGAGGGTTGTATCTATAAAAGTTCAAATGAAAGGTACCTAAAAACACAAAAAGAGACACAAAAGCAGAGGTGGAAATAATACAAAAATCAAGAAACTGAATATCACTGTCTATTCCTGGGGATTGAGGAGACAGAGACAGAATACTATGCATGCAGTAACTTATAGCATTGCTAGCCAAAGCCCTGCAGGCTAATAGAGGGCATGGATGCCAAGCTGTCAGTGACAATTTTGCAATCTTGCCTGATGTTCCACCTGTGAGTGAAAAGTCACCTCTGAAGAGGCTATATAACTGACAGTACAAAATTTTACTCCAAAAGAATCCATTATTTCCTTACTACTATAAGGACAGTCTTGTGATACAAGATCCTCTTGAAAGGAGGTCCTGGTTAATACCATGACCCTTAAAATTTTTAAAAATAAATCTTACAACATTTAAGGTCAAGACAATAATAATGATTAAAGGGAAGACTATTACTTGTCATACCATGAGAGGTGCCTGTTACGAGTTGTTATGAAATCAGTAGTGATATTATTCTTCATCTGCATCACTAACCCCGCTCGGATGGACTCAACAATAGCTGGTGTCCCACCCTCTTCACGTGTTTCTAGATCCTGTTGCAAAAGTTAAAGATTGTTTATAATATATACAGATTTTTTTTTATGGTAGCTGAGACCATACAGGCACCTGATACTCAGATCACTGCTAACTCTTGTGCACTATGCATATAGATTTCTTCTTTTTCCATAATTGTTTGCCATTTCTTGTTTAGCAAGGAGGCATCAAGAACAGACAAAGAATGGCTTCATATGCTCACATTAACTCATTAGCTGCCATGTATTATGAGCAAAAACTAGAGCCCCATAACCACAGCCAAGCCACATAGACTTTTCAGTGGATTTCTCTGGTTGCTTCTTCATTATATTCTGATTCAACCTACTGACGGTACATCACCTTCCTGTATAACATGTCACTCCGATTTGTTTCTCTGTCTTGTTCTACCACCTGCAACACCAAGACATATCTGCATTCTGAAAAGGTTGGGGAATGGAATGAAAGATGCTTTGACATATCAGGACGTGAACATGCAGGAAGATGTGAGGTGTGCATGAGACAAAGCAAATTAGAGCAATGAGGTATACAGAGGGTGACATAATGTGAAAAGGCTAGGCCATATGAATGAGACAAAGCAAATTGGAAGAATGTGGTATACAGAGGGTGACATTATGAAAAGGCTGGGCCATATGAACTGGTTTGAAAAAATCACAGAGAGGTCTCTGGAGCCTAGTTGTGGACAGTGGGCTCTGGTTTTGGTGCATTATACAAGACAGACAGAGGAAGGATGTGAACAAATGAGACCATCCTTAGTCTGTTCCAAGGGCTACCTTACTATCATGCAAAAATGGTAAACAAGGATAAATTCTACATAAAAAACCTAGAAGGTAGGAATCAAGTCCCTTCCAGATTTTTCTAATATCAATAAGCACTTTTCTATTCCTTATTTCATCTTGGGATCTACTTATATGATAATTCTTAGAAAAATTTATCTCAATATTTGCCTATTTAATGTATGGCTTTTTCTACCAAACAGCTAAATGTTTCATGAAGAAAATTCATGTAGAAAATTCTATACATACCTTGATTGGTATACATTATTCCATCCTCTTACCTTAGTTTTGATCCAACATCTGATAATATACTCTGCATTATGCAAATTCTTTATAAAAATATGACAGGTATGCATGTCTGTTTATGTTCATATCTTTTTCCTTTTCCATAATACTTTTCCCCTCTAATCACAATTTCATCTAAACTAAAACTGTCTGGAAATTTTACCTGCAAATATCGATGTGAATCTCTTGAAACAAAAAAGACAGTTCCACCTCCACATACTTCAGGAATGGGATTCTCAAACAAGTTCCTCTTTGCAATCAAAACACCTATTGAAAAGAAAAAATTTCAAGATCAACATATGTCAAATGTCTTTCTCCAGGGATAGGGGAGAAAGAATACTTCCCATGCATTCCTCACGTGTCGTAGAAGGCGACTAAAGGGGACGGAAGCGGGGGGCTAGATACCCTCCCCTCCTTGTATTTTAACTTTCTAAAAGGGGAAACAGAAGAAAGAGTCACGCGGGGAGTGCTCATCCTCCTTGAAGGCTCAGACTGGGGTGTCTAAATGTGTGTGGATGTAACCAAGAGGAGAAAAAAGGAGAGACAGGTAGTATGTTTGAGGAAAGGAACCTGGATGTTTTGGCTCTGAGTGAAACGAAGCTCAAGGGTAAAGGGGAAGAGTGGTTTGGGAATGTCTTGGGAGTGAAGTCAGGGGTTGGTGAGAGGACAGGAGCAAAGGAAGGAGTGGCACTACTCATGAAACAGGAGTGGTGGGAGTATGGGGTAGAGTGTAGGAAAGTAAATTCTAGATTGATATGGGTAAAACTGAAAGTTGATGGAGAGAGATGGGTGATTATTGGTGCATATGCACCTGGGCATGAGAAGAAAGATTATGAGAGGCAAGTGATTTGGGAGCAGCTGAATGAGTGTGTTAGTGGTTTGATGCACGAGACCGGATTATCTTGATGGGTGATTTGAATGCAAAGGTGAGTAATGTGGCAGTTGAGGGAATAATTGGTATACATGGGGTATTCAGTGTTGTAAATGGATATGGTGAAGAGCTTGTAGATTTATGTGCTGAAAAAGGACTGGTGCTTGGGAATACCTGGTTTAAAAAGAGAGATGTACATAAGTATACATATGTAAGTAGAAGATATGGCCAGAAAGCGTTATTGAATTACGTGTTAACTGATAGGTGCGCCAAAGAGAGACTTTTGGATGTTAATGTGCTGAGAGGTGCAACTGGGGGATGTCTGATCATTATCTTGAGGAGGCGAAGGTGAAGATTTGTAGAGGTTTTCAGAAAAGAAGAGAGAATGTTGGGGGTGAAGAGAGTGGTGAGAGTAAGTGAGCTTGGGAAGGAGACTTGTGTAAGGAAGTACCAGGAGGGACTGAGTACAGAATGGAAAAAGGTGAGAACAAAGGAAGCAAGGGGAGTGGGGGAGGAATGGGATGTATTTAGGGAAGCAGTGATGGCTTGCACAAAAGATGCTTGTGGCATGAGAAGCGTGGGAGGTGGGCAGATTAGAAAGGGTAGTGAGTGGTGGGATGAAGAAGTTAGATTATTAGTGAAAGAGAAGAGAGATGCATTTGGACGATTTTTGCAAAAAAAAAAAATGCAAATGAGTGGGAGATGTATAAAAGAAAGAGGCAGGAGGTCAAGAGAAAGGGTGCAAGAGGTGAAAAAGAGGGCAAATGAGAGTTGTGGTGAGAGAGTATCATTAAATTTTAGGGAGAATAAAAAAAAAAAAAATAAAAATATATATATATATATATATATATATATATATATATATATATGGGAGGGTATTGATTGAGAGGGTGAAGGCATGTACAGAGCATCAGATTGGGGAAGAGCAGTGCGGTTTCAGAAGTGGTAGAGGATGTGTGGATCAGGTGTTTGCTTTGAAGAATGTATGTGAGAAATACTTAGAAAAGCAAATGGATTTGTATGTAGCATTTATGGATCTGGAGAAGGCATATGATAGAGTTGATAGAGATGCTCTGTGGAAGGTATTAAGAATATATGGTGTGGGAGGCAAGTTGTTAGAAGCAGTGAAAAGTTTTTATGGAGGATGTAAGGCATGTGTACGTGTAGGAAGAGAGGAAAGTGATTGGTTCTCAGTGAATGTAGGTTTGCGCCAGGGATGTGTGATGTCTCCATGGTTGTTTAATTTGTTTATGGATGGGGTTGTAAGGGAGGTAAATGCAAGAGTCCTGGAAAGAGGGGCAAGTATGAAGTCTGTTGGGGATGAGAGAGCTTGGGAAGTGAGTCAGTTGTTGTTCGCTGATGATACAGCGCTGGTGGCTGATTCATGTGAGAAACTGCAGAAGCTGGTGACTGAGTTTGGTAAAGTGTGTGGAAGAAGAAAGTTGAGAGTAAATGTGAATAAGAGCAAGGTTATTAGGTACAGTAGGGGTGAGGGTCAAGTCAATTGGGAGGTGAGTTTGAATGGAGAAAAACTGGAGGAAGTGAAGTGTTTTAGATATCTGGGAGTGGATCTGTCAGCGGATGGAACCATGGAAGCGGAAGTGGATCATAGGGTGGGGGAGGGGGCGAAAATTTTGGGAGCCTTGAAAAATGTGTGGAAGTCGAGAACATTATCTCGGAAAGCAAAAATGGGTATGTTTGAGGGAATAGTGGTTCCAACAATGTTGTATGGTTGCGAGGCGTGGGCTATGGATAGAGATGTGCGCAGGAGGATGGATGTGCTGGAAATGAGATGTTTGAGGACAATGTGTGGTGTGAGGTGGTTTGATCGAGTAAGTAACGTAAGGGTAAGAGAGATGTGTGGAAATAAAAAGAGCGTGGTTGAGAGAGCAGAAGAGGGGGTTTTGAAATGGTTTGGGCACATGGAGAGAATGAGTGAGGAGAGATTGACCAAGAGGATATATGTGTCGGAGGTGGAGGGAACGAGGAGAAGAGGGAGACCAAATTGGAGGTGGAAAGATGGAGTGAAAAAGATTTTGTGTGATCGGGGCCTGAACATGCAGGAGGGTGAAAGGAGGGCAAGAAATAGAGTGAATTGGAGTCATGTGGTATACAGGGGTTGACGTGCTGTCAGTGGATTGAAGCAAGGCATGTGAAGCGTCTGGGGTAAACCATGGAAAGCTGTGTAGGTATGTATATTTGCGTGTGTGGACGTGTGTATGTACATGTGTATGGGGGGGGGGGCCATTTCTTTCGTCTGTTTCCTTGCGCTACCTCGCAAACGCGGGAGACAGCGACAAAGTATAAAAAAAAAAAAAAAAAAAAAAAAATATATATATATATAAGGAATAGAGTGAATTGGATCGATGTGGTATACCGGGGTTAACGTGCTGACAGTGGATTGAATCAGGGCATGTGAAGCGTCTGGGGTAAACCATGGAAAGCTGTGTAGGTATGTATATTTGCGTGTGTGGACGTATGTATATACATGTGTATGGGGGTGGGTTGGGCCATTTCTTTCGTCTGTTTCCTTGCGCTACCTCGCAAACACGGGAGACAGCGACAAAGCAAAAATATATATATATATATATATATATATATATATATATATATATATATATATATATATATATATACATATATATATGTGTGTGTGTAAATGTAAATAAGAGCAAGGTTATTAGGTACAGTAGGGTTGAGGGTCAAGTCAGTTGGGAGGTAAGTTTGAATGGAGAAAAACTGGAGGAAGTAATGTGTTTTAGATATATGGGAGTGGATCTGGCAGCGGATGGAACCATGGAAGCGGAAGTGAATCATAGGGTGGGGGAGGGGGCGAAAATTCTGGGAGCCTTGAAGAATGTGTGGAAGTCGAGAACATTATCTCGGAAAGCAAAAATGGGTATGTTTGAAGGAATAGTGGTTCCAACAATGTTGTATGGTTGCGAGGCGTGGGCTATGGATAGAGTTGTGTGCAGGAGGGTGGATGTGCTGGTAATGAGATGTTTGAGGACAATGTGTGGTGTGAGGTGGTTTGATCAAGTAAGTAATGTAAGGGTAAGAGAGATGTGTGGAAATAAAAAGAGCGTGGTTGAGAGAGCAGAAGAGGGTGTTTTGAAATGGTTTGGGCACATGGAGAGAATGAGTGAGGAAAGATTGACCAAGAGGATATATGTGTCGGAGGTGGAGGGAACGAGGAGAAGTGGGAGACCAAATTGGAGGTGGAAAGATGGAGTGAAAAAGATTTTGAGTGATCGGGGCCTGAACATGCAGGAGGGTGAAAGGCGGGCAAGGAATAGAGTGAATTGGATCGATGTGGTATACATGGGTTGACGTGCTGTCAGTGGATTGAATCAGGGCATGTGAAGCATCTGGGGTAAACCATGGAAAGCTGTGTAGGTATGTATATTTGCGTGTGTGGACGTGTATGTATATACATGTGTATGGGGGTGGGTTGGGCCATTTCTTTCATCTGTTTCCTTGCGCTACCTCGCAAACGCGGGAGACAGCGGCAAAAAAAAAAAAAAAAAAAAAAAAAAAAAAAAAAAGATGTTCTGGAAGGAGGTAAATAAAGTGCGTAACACAAGGGAGCAAATGGGAACTTCAGTGAAGGGGGCTAATGTGAAGGTGATGACAAGTAGTGGTGATGTGAGGAGATGGAGTGAGTATTTTGAAGGTTTGTTGAATGTGTTTGATGACAGAGTGGGAGATATAGGGTGTTTTGGTCGAGGTGGTATGAGAAGTGAGAGGGTTAGGAAAAATGATTTGGTAAACAGAGAAGAGGTAGTAAAAGCTTTGCGGAAGATGAAAGCTGGCAAGGCAGCAGGTTTGGATGGTATTGCAGTGGAATTTATTAAAAAAGGAGGTGACTGTATTGTTGACTGGTTGGTAAGGTTATTTAATGTATGTATGATTCATGGTGAGGTACCTGAGGATTGGCGGAATGCTTGCATAGTGCCATTGTACAAAGGCAAAGGGGATAAGAGTGAGTGCTCAAATTACAGAGGTATAAGTTTGTTGAGTATTCCTGGGAAATTATATGGGAGGGCATTGATTGAGAGGGTGAAGGCATGTACAGAGCATCAGATTGGGGAAGAGCAGTGTGGTTTCAGAAGTGGTAGAGGATGTGTGGATCAGGTGTTTGCTTTGAAGAATGTATGTGAGAAATACTTAGAAAAGCAAATGGATTTGTATGTAGCATTTATGGATCTGGAGAAGGCATATGATAGAGTTGATAGAGATGCTTTGTGGAAGGTATTAAGAATATATGGTGTGGGAGGCAAGTTGTTAGAAGCAGTGAAAAGTTTTTATCGAGGATGTAAGGCATGTGTATGTGTAGGAAGAGAGGAAAGTGATTGGTCCTCAGTGAATGTAGGTTTGCGGCATGGGTGTGTGATGTCTCCATGGTTGTTTGTTTATGGATTGGGTTGTTAGGGAGGTGAATGCAAGAGTTTTGGAAAGAGGGGCAAGTATGCAGTCTGTTGTGGATGAGAGAGCTTGGGAAGTGAGTCAGTTGTTGTTCGCTGATGATACAGCGCTGGTGGCTGATTCATGTGAGAAACTGCAGAAGCTGGTGGCTGAGTTTGGTAAGGTGTGTGAAAGAAGAAAGTTGAGAGTAAATGTGAATAAGAGCAAGGTTATTAGGTAGAATAGGGTTGAGGGTCAAGTCAATTGGGAGGTAAGTTTGAATGGAAAAAAACTGGAGGAAGTGAAGTGTTTTAGATATCTGGGAGTGGATTTGGCAGCAGATGGAACCATGGAAGCGGAAGTGAATCATAGGGTGGGGGAGGGGGCGAAAATTCTGGGAGCCTTGAAAAATGTGTGGGTCGAGAACATTATCTCGGAAAGCAAAAATGGGTATGTTTGAAGGAATAGTGGTTCCAACAATGTTGTATGGTTGCGAGGCGTGGGCTATAGATAGAGTTGTGCGGAGGAGGGTGGATGTGCTGGAAATGAGATGTTTGGGGACAATATGTGGTGTG
Organism: Panulirus ornatus; assembly: GCF_036320965.1. Lineage (NCBI taxonomy): Eukaryota > Metazoa > Arthropoda > Malacostraca > Decapoda > Palinuridae > Panulirus > Panulirus ornatus. The sequence continues at coordinate 949,983 of NC_092296.1, forward strand.
AGGTGGTTTGATCGAGTAAGTAATGTAAGGGTAAGAGAGATGTGTGGTAATAAAAAGAGTGTGGTTGAGAGAGCAGAAGAGGGTGTTTTGAGATGGTTTGGTCACATGGAGAGAATGAGTGAGGAAAGATTGACCAAAAAGATATATGTGTCAGAGGTGGAGGGAATGAGAAGTGGGAGACCAAATTGGAGGTGGAAAGATTGAGTGAAAAAGATTTTGAGTGACTGAGGCCTGAACATGAAGGAGGGTGAAAGGCGTGCAAGGAAAAGAGTGAATTGGAACAATGTGGTATACTAGGGTCGACGTGCTGTCAATGGATTGAACCACGGCATGTGAAGCATCTGGGGTAAACCATGGAAAGTTCTGTGGGGCCTGGATGTGGAAAGGGAGCTGTGGTTTCGGTGCATTATTATATGACAGCTAGAGACTGAGTGTGAACGACTGGGGCCTTTGTTGTCTTTTCCTAGCACTACCTCGCACACGAGGGGGGAGGGAGTTGTTATTCCATGTGTGGAGGGGTGGCAATGGGAATGAATAAAGGCAGACAGTATGCATTATGTACATATGTATATATGTATATGTCTGTGTGTGTATATATATATATATGTATAGGTTGAAATGTATATATTTTTGCGTGTGTGGACGTGTATGTATATACATGTGTATGTGGGTGGGTTAGGCCACTCTTTCGTCTGTTTCCTTGCGCTACCTCGCTAATGTGGGAGACAGCGACAAAACAAAATAAATAAATAAATAAATATAATCAATAATAAACCAGTCTGGCTGGCTCATATAGTATCTTCACTAAATACTGGGTTACAGTGTATGCTCTCACTTCATGAGTATTTCAGAACCATCAAAATACCAAAAACAACGAGCCATAAATTCTTCATTTTTAATTCTCAAGTCAGTCCAAAGGTTCCTTTCTGTTTCAATTGTTATCAGAAGTTATGCTGAAAATATAAGAATGCTCAGTACTAATCTTCACCTAGGAGTAGTGCATTTATCATATTTAATGAAAAGGCAACATACATTAACAAATGACCATTATTTCCTGCATGAGTGAGGTAGTTTCCAGAACAGATGGCTAAGCCAAAGAGGATAAAAGATCCCCTTTTGGTCCTTTCCTTTCTTCTAACTTTTGGAAAGTAATACAGGAGCCCCATAGAAGGGGTCCCTAAAACGGAAAGTAAGTATGAAACCTTTACACACCTGGAGTTTGTACTCCACCAAGAAACTTGTGCATTGAGAAGAAGATCGCATCTTTATGAGCAAGACCCTCTGAATCTCCCCTAACCAATGGATTCATCTTCAACTCTACATATGGAGCTGCAAAAGAGAAGCAAAATATAAGTGCCATCCCCTCATTTAATACACTGCATAAAACTGCTTATCTAAATCAGTTTCCCCATGAGATGCACACTTTCAGTACTCACTCCCTTTTACTGCTGAGGAAATGGACTTAAAAGATAGTGATTTTATTTAGATATAACAAATTAAAACATTATTCTAATCCACTTTCCTGTATCATTTTGACTTAAATTTCAAATGTTCTTCTTATGTTTTAGTCCACTAACCTTGCTATTATTAGTTTTCTGCATTCAAAGATATATATCTCCCTAATATCTCCCACAGTATGACTGTTTACTTCAGGAAATATAAGCATTTTTTGTCTATCAACAGATATATGACCTCATAATACTCTTGTACAGTACTTTCAGATACACATTCAACTTCATTCAACTATTCACCTGCGACATCCCATATAATCTGTAGAGCCTATCAATGACTGACATGAATACAGTTTTCTACTTACCAGCAGTTGCATAATCCCAAAATGCTAATGCGCCATACTTATGGAGAAGCATGGTTAGAATCACATCATCTGCTAATATCCCTGTTATGTTGCTGGCTGCAGTGAAGCATCCAATCAAGCGACAGTTTTTATCCTGGTGTTCTTTTAACATTTGCTCTAAGTGAATACTGTCAATCCCACCTACTCTTGTTTCGCGTATCCGGACAACCTATTAGAAAAATCAACAATTTATACCTATGACTTTTTCTAGATTCTGTGTATGTTAAAATCATGAGCATAACAGTCATTCCTAATCATTCATAGTTGTATAACAAATAAAAAGCCGGAGACAGCATACTTTGGTTTAACAAAAAACGAGCAAATCAATTGAAGATTATCATGAGTCAAAAGGGAAGCAGAGTAGTGTGATAAGTATATTTGATAAAAACTGTTGATTGTTAATTACCTTAGCCCCAATTTCCCTCCAGGGGAGCAGGCTAGAGTGGTGTGCATATGGATCCACAAATACAACAGGAGGCTCGGTTAATTTCAGTCCATGAATTAATTTCTGCAAAGCACCTGTTGCACCACTACTTACAAATAACACCCTGTCGTGTTCTGATGCCTGAGTTGCATTCCGTATGATGTCACGAGCTTCATGTCTAGAAAATTAATGTGATCTTAGAGTTACATGAACACAGCTTTCTTCAAGAATACTGAATAAATTCTTGATCATCTGAACCTTGATATCAAGGGCTTCCTTGTCCTAAAGTAAATGCACATGTCAAGTCATAATGAAATCTACCTTGTAGAAATGATGTTGCATTGCTAAAACTAAATCATCTACAAGTGAGGCAGTTACCTTGACCTTACATCTTTTGACCTTGAAATCATTAGGGGACCTTTCTTGTCTTCAGGGAAATACCTATACAAAGTGTTTATGGAGTACATCTCACTAAATTATTGCACAGATACAAAATCAACTCTAAGTGCAGCAGTGCCCTTGTTCTTTGAATTCAAACCAAACTCAATGAAGCAAACATTCCTTTTGTGGGATGCTGGGGCATTCTATAATATGTATCTGCATATGAAAGTGTCATGACTATACATCAAACAGTGGCTGAGAAATGAACTGTGATGTAAAACATTTGAATGAGATACCATAAAACCGTAATCGATATGGATACTGTCATAGGTTTTATCATAGACTAAACCGAGAGGGGCATAAAATACAAGCTATCCCTACTCATAGCAAAACCTCATCATAGGTATTCATGGGTAGGTAGATAGGTATTCTTTCTCTCCCTCTCTAAATATTTGCTTTTCAGTGATACCTGAAAAGAGTTGTTTGGAGAGCAGTAACAGAAGAGGTAGTGTGAGTTGATCCATATTGGGGAAGTACTTCACAGTTGATATACTCCTCAATGAATTTCACTGATCTCCCTGAGGCTATGTAGTCACAATAAACAACTGAAAGAATCAGTAAACAGGATTAATCTTCCACTGTACTTCCCATGTATCGTATGCAGTTTCATTATGAAAAAGATTTGTTATGTAACTGGAAACATATGTCGCAGTTACTAGACACTGCATGATGGGTTTCATTCTTTCATAGTGTATGGGGCTATTTGTACCATCAGCTGATGAGCACTTTCCTAGTTACAGCATCCTAGCTATTAAACATATACAAGACAAAACTATTTACTGGATGATCAAAATAATAATTGATTTACTCCCTTTTTTTTTCCCCCTCTAACACCATAGCACTGTGTTAGCTTCAAAATATAAATGCTGTCAAATATATTACCTTTACGTGGTCCAAATGGTGTTGAGAAAACAGTATTTGCTCCAGTAATATTTTCTGCTACATACTTAATAAGCTCCTTTGGACTTCTGCTTGTCTTATCTCCGCAATCTTCCTTATCTCCGGAAGTTGTGAAGTCATAGAATTTCCGATGTGCTCCAGGTTTAGCCATAGCGTGATCATATGTCCTAGAAAATCTCAAAGATATGAATCAAATGGAAATGATTAAACAAAGAAACACTGACTGCAAAGACTACAAAAGTATAAAAAGCTATTTGACGGCATAAAAAGCTTTGGAGATGGGGTAGAATTCTCTTCCCAAACTATGCATCTATTCATTTATTCCCAATCCATTTCAATTTAATGGGGTTGGATCAAGTTCACAAGTATCTAACACAAATCCAGTGTTCTAAACTGAAACACAGGCTTCCATAGTAAATAAGTGCTTCTTATTTCTTCACACTGAAAACTGATTTTTTTGCGAGACTAGAACTGACATTCACACCACTTTCACAAACTCATTCCCTTGCACAAATAGGTAACACTATTGCAAGATCAGATATATATCCTCCAGCATCTTGTACCACCCTTTACCCTTACCTAATTTACTTTGCACTTTCCCATATCATGTGACCTACATCTTTTACCTTTGGCCATCATGGCATGTATTATTATGATGTACATACCATCTGCCATATGCTTTATATGGCCAAAACAACTTCACACATTTTCATTAATACACCTCTCTGATGGCTAGCTCACACCACGTATCCCTCTTCCGTCACTTTTCTAATGTACTCACAATATTATAAAATGACATCCAAAAACCATAGTCATCCCTCCTGTTCTTTGACTATTTGCAAGATTTCAATATATGCATTATAGATTAACAATTTACACTGTTAACTGTTGTTTTTGAGTTTTTATCCCATAATTTCTGTCTATTTCAGAGCCCTGTCCACTTTAAGAAAATTCAAAATTAATCTGTTAACTGTTGTTTTTGAGTTTTTATCCCACAATTTCTGTCTATTTCAGAGCCCTGTCCACTTTAAGAAAAATCAAAATTAATCTGTTATAGGTGCTCCATCTAAATCACACCCTACATCACCTCTCCATTCTGGAAAACATTTCCTTGAATTCTACCATCTACAAAGGTGCTGTCAGTTTTCTTCATCATTTTTCAAGAAACGTCTGCTTCTGAGATCATATCAACACTCTCAGCGTCACAAAGCTTCTAGTGTCCCCATCAAAATCCTGACATTATTCATCCCTGTTTTGGGCCTCGAAATATCCTTCATTACCTTCTTACATCTTTTAAAACAAATCCTTGTCATATCTTTCCCTCTATCATTCATGTACTTTCCTACAGCACAGTATATATATAAAAATTACTACCAATGCTTACTATCTTCCAACTGTATATTCTGTTCAACATTTATTAAACGTTTTCCCATCCTTGATCTTTATATGTAAACTCCTCTGGTAGTCTTGTAGTTCAAAGTCAACACCTCATTAACTTACAGTGTGGATTTTGAAGAAATACACATCAAGTTCAGCCTCTGTTGATTTTTTTTTTCCAAACACGAGTCAACAAGAACCGGCACAAATCAAGTTTACCAAATCTTTCATGTAATATTACTCACAGTTTGATCCACCTTCCTATAAATGCTGTCCATACAACTCAAATCTTTGGTTATGAGTTGAATATACATATAAACACCGTACATTAGCTTATATACCTTTAAATACCTTTAAACAAAACATACACAACCACTTGACATTTAACACCTGGTTGTTATTGACGTCAGCGCACATTTCAAGTGAGTACAGCCACCACTAGGAACTTTACTCAACGCACAACATTCCCAGCGAACACGTAAAGGCTCGTAAAAGAATTGCTCCCTGGAACCAATAATCACTTGTATAAAATTGTATGAAGGGCAAAATGATGAGCATTCCTACAGCCTAAGCATTTTTCATCGTATTTCAGAAGGAATTCCCTAATGGAAATGACCTCAGGGAGCCTGATTGGAGGTGAAAGAATCCATTTTGTGAATTTATGGTATGGGAACTGTACGTTAATTCGTTCTCGAGAGCAGTCTTTAGAGGATAAAACCATCATCCGATTACAAATGGAAATCTGGCAAAATTAATTATAAAGATATTCATGTCAAGATTCAGTTAAAAGCATGTGAAACGGATAATTTCATGTTCTATTTAAACACATTAATTTCACGTTCCATTGATGTACTGCATTATATTTGTATCAGAAATATTTACCATAATTTGTTTAATTCCAAATTAATTAGTCATTTATTGATCCATCTATGGTGTTTGTACGTAACAAATCACATAAAGAAACTGGTACTCCTGAGATTCAGTACGGACCACAGACTTTCCTATGTAATCCACATTCGAAAAACAAACTATGAAACTGCTTGTTATACACAACGATACAATCCTAGAGCAACAAGACTTAAATCAAGATGTCTGTAATGTACAAGTAAGTTGTAAAGTAGATAAACGTAGAATGAGATGCAGTAATTAGTCTCCTTCAGTTGTGCGGCAGTAGACAATCTTCAATAGTTTCCACTGTTTAGATGTTGATGGATTGCTTTATAGCAAACTACTTCCGCCCATGGCGAAATGGAGTTGCCGGATATCCGTATTTTGCCTTGAGGATACGGCGTGCACTGGGGAGGCATGAGAGGGGCGTCCCAGGGATGCACCAACCTTGGTGAGGACGAGGTACAGTTGACAGTTCAGATAAGTATGTCAGTATGCTGAATTAGAATATATGAGATGCCTTTCATGTTGCGTTGTGAATGACACAATGGTCCTCTCGTATTCAGAGATATTAGTAATGTATTTCTATGAAAATAATTGGTTATTTTCTTAAATTGCCCCACCGTATTTATACAACGTTTCCTATCTTAAGACAGCTACGAAAGTAAAGCCGTAATCATAAACAAAACTGACAGATTACAATGTCGAAAAAAGAAAAAGAAAATTATTGGTTTTTACAGCTGCATTATACACATTCAGCTGGTGTAAAAGAACAGGTCATATTGAACCGTAGGGGAAAGTATGGGGTTAAAACAGGCTAATAATCAACCTTGCCCAACCCCACAATTGGATGCCTCCTCCATTCATCCCTAGCCTATCTTAACTCGCAAATGGATGATATATCAGATTTCCTACAACTTTTCTTCTATGGGGTAAACGGATAGATGTCAATAAGATGATGTAATCAGTTCTTATATAGCGAGATGAAAGAGTGTTTCAGACGCTCCAATTATTGCCATTGGCGAAGTAAAAGCATTGGGAGGACGTTATTGTAATAATTAAGAGATGCTTCTTGGCTCGAAGGGAACATAATGGAACCCTCGGTGTTGGGAAGAATCCCATGTGTTGGTCCCATTAATACGCCAGTGGAGTGTACTCTACCCTTCTCAAATGAGCGAATTTATATTCATGCTCAAATTTACTGCAGACAAAGCTGTGAAGGTTGTGTACATATTGAATTTTTCTATGATATTACTCTAGTAACCCACGTAGACAAACTGTTTTTCTATGATATTACTCTAGTAGCGCACGTAGACAAACTTTTTTCTGATATTACTCTAGTAGCCCACGTAAACAAACTGTTTTTCTATGATATTACTCTAGTAGCCCACGTAGACTAACTTTTTTTTGTGTGTGTGTGATGGTTTGGTGACGAGCATGAGTGTGTATATTGCAGTAGTTGATCGCTAACTGAGCCCGATTTATAACGTATGAATATGAAAACCTCAGAACAAATGCAGAGTCGGTTGCTGTCATTTCGGTTAAGTGTTTAGGTAAAGTTGGCTGGCATACGCCACTGCCATAAAAACTAAAGCTCTCACAGGGATGCAGGCTGTATCATTGCGAGTAATAGCCTCGTCAAAGACTCACTCCAGAGGGGACTATGTTTCCATGCTACTAAAAGTAACGCAGTCTTGGGCTTCGAGAGCCTCTTGAAAATGATTTTGTTGTATATATATATATATATATATATATATATATATATATATATATATATATATATATACACACAATGTGCGTCTCTGTGTATGTCGAGTAAGGTGATACATTAAACGGAGCGTACCCGGATAGGGGCGTCTTGGCAGAATTTGCCTCCACCACATCCAAGAAACAGAACTGAGATGCGAAGTTATAATTTTTCTTGCTTTAGAATTCACATGATATAATCATCGCATCATGAACATCTCTACTTGATATTTTTGATCATTCAATACTCTTAATACCAACGTTTTCTTGGATTATTTTATTATTTGGGGATGTTTTTCCTTAAATATCATGAGTTCTAATAGTGTTATGGTATGATTGTCTTCGTCAATAATTTCGAGCGAGAGAAGCGATACGTTTCTGTTCTACCACTTGAGTGTCTGCCCTGAACCCCCCCCCCCCCCCTCAACCCACTACAGCACTCAACGCGGACCACAATAGACACTGCTATTGCCAAACAAGGGGACAACCCGGCCAAAACATTTTAAAACTCGTTCACTCAATGTGATTCTTTGGCAGCGTGGCGCGAGGGAATTCAGTAGCGAGGGCAGATAATAAAAGAATTGATCTAGCAGGCACACAGGCAAGGTCCAATTGTTGGTTTCAGTTCATGACAACCACAGCTAGAGAGAGAGATACACATCGTGAAATATTAGGCTAACTGTAAGTGGCGTAAGAGGTTCTTATCCAATCAAGTACTTGTTGAAGGAGGAGGGTCTCTCTCTCTCTCTCTCTCTCTCTCTCTCTCTCTCTCTCTCTCTCTCTCTCTCTCTCTCTCTCTCTCTCTCTTACGGCCTCTACCGGGTTCCTCTCTCTGAGTCTACACACAGCACACAAGGAGCTCATTGTTCCGTTCTCCGTGAAGCATGACGGTGGGTAAGGGGGAGATTATACCAAACAAGATCGTCATTCGACGCATTCAGGAACTCGTGTAAAAAGTCATGCATTTGAGTGGATGTTTGACCACAAATAAATCGTTATGTAATGAAGTTACCTTGATAAAAGCAATGGATGTCACTATTTGCTCATCTGTCATGCATTAAAAAATGGCTTTTACCCAAAACTGCAAGTTGTACTTACTGAAACAAATCATTACGTGAAGATATGAACCTTTGTACATCTTGTATTTGATATGATTTAAAGACACACTAATTTCACTACAGTTAATGAGGCTGACCTGCCTCTTCACCAACCAAGATACAGATGATACAAGCAAGTGTTTGTCTAAAAACATTTTTGAAAGGTCTTTTTGTTCATATATATGAAAATGAAGGTGCATTATACCTATCCATACTCAATGGTTGATTTTAAGGTTCGCCTAGTTGTCACAGTAATGAATAAAATGCATAATTATACGCATTAAATCAATTAATAATGAACTACGGACATGGCAGTTTATATAAATAATTGCTGAAATTAAGTAATTTTCACATCAAAAGGAAAAAGTAGAATGAGGGCTCAAAGCAATCTGGAATCACTTAAAATGTTGTCCTGTAAACAAAGAACTTAAAGGCATATGACAATCGAAATATGATGCTATTATATTTGCATATGTATTCGTCATGTTTTAAGTCGCTGAGTCATAACGTTATATGTTTCACACTAAATCTTTTAATACTTTTTCCACACATGATCTGACGTCCAGGAAATTGCACAAATTACATGCATAGGTGTTGTCTTCAAGATCGTGCCAGATTGACAAAAAAATCAAATAAAAAAATGACCCCATTCTTTAAGTTAAGCACCTGCTCTTTAAAGGGAGATTCATTATAGGATTCGGTAAAATATAAGATAGGAAAGCAATGTTACAAATCCATAGAGGCCTTAGCAAAAGAAAAAATACATTAGAAAGTGCAACGTAGTAGCACAGCCAGGGGAGAGTGGTAAACAGTTCCCAGCCTCCCTCCCAAAATGGCAGAAATCACTGACATAGGCGCTCACATCAAGGTCAACGGCAAAAAATGATACCTATCCCTCAGATCATACAATTACATATTGAGAGCAAATAGATTATAGGATTTAGGAAGAATATAAAGAAGTGCAGCGTAGTCGTTAAGCCACAGAAGGAAGGTAAAGGATTCCCAACCCTTACACAGAAAGACAAGAAGCAGACATCGACTCGGCCAACACTCGAGTTGCCAACGCTCACAATGATATTTACAACAAGCTAATCTTATTATCGTTGTATCACTTCATTGTCCGACTATCACATTTAACGTAGTTTCTATCTAAAGCGGCAACAGTTGGGGTGTAACAGGAAGTATAGCATTGTATATCTAAAGAAAGAATGCGCTTGATAGCAATTATCGCGCGCCAGGGGCGGGGTAGCAAGATTTCATTTTGTTTCTATTTTGTGTTTGGCTTTACCATCACAGACAGAACAAAAGCACCGAGTACAGCTTTACAGTACCACTCGTAGTTCTGCAGTACAACACACAGCTCTGTGACACATCTATCTCCAACACAGAACCAAGCAGTTCTACTGTATCACGTACGCCTACCAGCCATCAAGTACTGCGCCATATACATTTCAGCATCATTCACAGCGCCCCTTTCCGTTTTGCATCAAGTAAAGCGCTACGTAAGATACAATATCAAGTACAAACCCACGTACAGATTAACAGCTACAAAATACAATGCCACGCAAAGCTGTACTGCCCCACGGACGGCTCTCTGGAATAAGTACAGCGTCAAGTACAGTTTAACAGGATGTCAGCGCCGCGTACAGCTTTAGGGCATTATGAACGGCACCACGTAAAGCTCTGCACCCATGTGTACATATCAACGCCAGTATCTCTGCCACAAAACCCCTCCATCGCAGCTCCATCACCATGCTGGAGTAGGAGGAGGGAGACGTGGCCGTGGACGCAACCCCGGCAGCTGTTATCTCTATGACGATAGCTTATCTTAGGACTCCCTAACCCCCCTACCCCCATCAGGAGGCGCATCCCGTCGTCCTCTAGCCGTCATATAACGTCCTCACCGGGACATCCTTAAATCTTCCCCTTCCCTGTGTCCCTCTCTCAGGAGTGCCTATGTATCCTCCCCTATTTACCCCCTTCCCTCAGGGCTCCTCGGGTATCCTACACCAGCCACCCCCTCCCCAAGAGGCCACGGGTATCCTACCCATACCCCCTCCCAGAAGAGGAGTCCCCGGGTATCCTACACCAACCCCTTCCCCAGGGGACCAAGAGGAGTCCTACCCCAGCCCACCCAACCTCCTCCACCGCCCCATCCTTGCTTCAGAAGCAGTCAGTCGAGTTTTAAGACCACACCCAAACGCCTACTCTCACCTCTTCACATTCTCAATGTTTATAGTCGAATGCCTGCGCACTCACACGGCTTCCCTGGTCACACAAACACACATGGATATTCAAAGACCCGTACAAACACAGGCACGCATATGTCCACACGTAAGACAGACGCGGCGCATACCGCTCCGCAAGCACACATTCCTTCACGCAAATACACCAACACCATGTGTCTTGCTTTCGCCAAGGCAGAAAAAGTATATAACTCACGCACAACATTAATGCTAAATAAAGACATAAGTACTACTAATTCTTAGTTTGTATTGTGATATTATAGTGTGTTCAAAATTACGCCTCAGGAAAAATGCTGGACATCACATTTGTCATGATTTACATTGGTATGTACGTGTGTGCTTGCTAGAGCAGTTTAACCATTTAAAATGCATATTTTTATTCATTGTTGTTTACTGATTGTTATTCTCATGATGATAATGCAAGGCGGTAATGTGGGCGGCATCCAAAACACGATTAGATTGTGGCAGGAGCATATGAGCCAGCAGTTTGTGGCCAGGGTTACATCATCAACAGCAGACTGTGCATGTGGTGGCAGGTAGCGGGCTAGGCTTTGCACCGAAGGTTGTCCACGTCATCATCACATATAGCAAAGAGTCACTTTATTATTCATCCTTGTACCGCTGGTCGACTTCCTCCACTTCGAAATTATAAAACGTTTGACGACAGTTTAAGGATATGCCTTATCACTCAATATACTGAAGACAATATATATGGAGGAGGAAAAGTTTCATTGGCCAAGTCATCCAACATAATTCCGGTATTATCCAGTGTGAGGATTTCAGTAAGAACTTATTCTTGGATTGATCTACCCCTGGCTTCAGTACCAAACATCTGACATTGACTGTCCTGTGTTCGGCATGAGGCGAGTTGAGTGTGGCAAGTGCAATGTGAGGCAGAGATAGCCCACCCATTGTGTCCATTGTTGACAAGATAGCCAACTCCATCATTAATTCCCACCGGTTCACATTGCGCGGTACTGCAATTCAAGTATTCTGGACAGAATACAGTAATGCTCTTCATAAACTCAAAAGGCACGTCCATTTCGCCTGAATGTTTGATGTGAACCGATGAAGTTTTAAACTATCGCTGGGAGATTGTACATTCAACACCAGCAATTGTATCTAGATTCATCTGTTTTAGTTTAAACTCCGTCTGTTAAGTTCATCTATTTAGTTTAGGTTCTGCTAAAGTTCGTCTGTTTAGTTTTACAAAGCATATTCGTCTTAGAGTTACAAAACCCACTGGCTCCGTATTTGCTGGCTCATATGGTGGGACATTAAGCAACCTACGTTTTTGTTGTTAGGCAGCAGTTTATCTCTCATATCTGAACCAGACGAAAGACATTTTGAAAAAAAAAAAAAGACTAGCCCCCTACATGACACTGGTATGAATATTTAGGTATTCCTAGTACACTTATCCAACTCATGTTGCACGACTGGCAGAAGCCTAGCATGTGATATTATTATGTCGCGTTAGCTTTACAAGGAGAAACATATATAAAAAAAAAAAGGAAACAGTTTCATCGGTTGAGTTTTGACTATGAGCACAGTCGCACGTGCCTGACACCGAGATGGTCTGATGCACACACACACCGGTAAGACACACCACACGTCACCCGTCCCCATGTCACCTTAAACTTACCACATCAGCCACACCAGTCCTGAAATATTAGCCCGTATTTCTTGCTTCTTAAACTTCAGCACAGTACCGCCAAATGAAACGCTTTCACTCATATAACTCCCTGTGTTACATCATAATTTCGATCATTCCGAGTAATATATGTTATTGCGCAGACGACTGCTCGCTGGCTGGGTCAGAAGAGACGGAACTAGTGGCGACAGACAGTCTGCTTTATAGATCATGCCGAGCTTACGTTATTGACTCATTACTGAGCCTCAGCGCAGTATATCATGCAAAGTGTTTCTTCATTAGAGATGTACGATTTTATCTAGTGATTACCGAGTGAGCCACAGCTATTTGTGACTCATCCAGAATCCATTTATGGAAATGTCGAGCTGGGTCTGCAGTCTATAAATACCCACAGTCATTGGTCGGGTCCTTGTATATAAAGTACCGGTATTCTTCCCTGAGTCCTTGAGAAAAACCTTGTCTTCCCAACCGAGTGTCCTGATAACCTGAGAACACTTGTGTAATCGGAAGGAATTGGGGAAACCTCCACCTGTTGACAGATTGTAAACACCTGATAAGGACGAGTTTGGTGACGCGGCCTTTCCATCTTAAGCCACTATTTTTTCAACGTTTGATCTCTACGCATGAACAGCATTTGCGTTCATTCCCCTGGAGGTACTAGATGCGTCAACAAGTACACATAACGTGGCGGATGACCCAGTCTCCCATGATCACCAATTGCCTCTTCTCGTTAACGGAGGCTGGTGCTGCCATAACAGCAGTGACCACGCATAAATCTTGAACCTATGGTGAGCGAATGGTGCCGGCAGTTGGTTTTCACTGGGAATTCTACCATAAACTTATGGCTTGTTTACGAACTAATGTTCATAGATATAAAAGATTTCTGTATATATGTGTATGGAAATGCAACTGTAAAATACATTCAACAATCTCTTACCGATGTTCTCAACTTCTGTAACGATTATCTTATACTGCTCGTTTTAGTGGTAATAGTTCATAATAAGGGTAGAAACAAACTCAGGTAGAAACCAGCAGTTACATGACATGTCACATTCTCAAGTGTGAGGACAGTATGGTATGGTCTGTGTACAAAAGTCAAAGGCCATAGGAAAAATTATTAATCAATATGCTGGTCAATTATTTTTCCTTTGATGCCCGAGGGTGAAAGGCGTGCACTGGATAGAGTGAATTGGAAAGACGTGGTATCATGGGGTCGACGTGCTGTCAGTGGATTGTGGGGCCTATTTGTAGATGAGGAGCTGTGGCTTCAATGCGATTTATAAACTAACGAATTTCCTTAGTAACAAAAAAGAACGACTGAAACACTGCGATTGTAAGATGCTTCTAGCACTAACTTGGGATGCTGCAGTCAGTCCTCAAAAAATCCTTTGTTGACCGTAGTCGTGAATAGAGCATATATCATCTGTCTACAAGTTCTTTATGCACTTCTTAACCTCCAGAAGGTTACGATGAGCACAGAAGAGTCCAACTTCAAAAAGCTCTGGTCGAAACTCCAAGAAACTCTGGTAGATTCTCCTAGTTGCAAAATTTACCTTCAAAACAATTGCATGAATATTTATACTTCTGTTTACATTTGTAGTGATAGATACGAAATCAAGGGATAACTACTGCAGTGTGTTCAATGCGTCTTAGAGATGAAGATGGGAATTAAGGGAGTCCTAAACAACATAGGCGCCTTCATCGCTCCTTGGCTGGTGACCTTCGTACATTACCGGGATACGCAACGCTCACCAGCGCCGACCTCAGTGTCACCTCTACGCCAACCGCTACAATTAGCTTTATTTGTGCCATTGTGTTTCAATAAGACATCTTGTGACGTGAGATGCTACCGCGGTCTAAGAACACCCCCTCCAGTTTTGTGGCGATGATAACTGTCATGTTTATACTCTTCTTGAGTAACTGTAGCAACTATACTTTTTTTTTTTTTTTGAGATATTTTGGGTGAAACTTTCGTAGGCAGGTGCTCGGGGAAGCCAACAAGGTTGACGACAGCTTAGGATTTGGTGTGTTCAGAGCCATGATTTCGTCTGAAATTCACAGATTTCTAATAGCTCGTTAGTAGAGGAAGAGATTACAAGTGGTCTGGGGAGAGGCCGTTGGTGGAGTCCCACATTCTACACTGGCACCACTGTTGTTTGTCATTATTCATGTCAATGGGGTTCCTTGAGGGACTGAAACCTTAGACGAATATATCTGCAAATTATGTTAATTTCATCACGGCCAGATAAAGTGTTAAAGGAACTGAGAGGTAACAAAGAGACGCTTGTACGGTATACTGCCACTGTTGTAACTAGTGGCCTGATGATATTATGATAAATATAGGATAACGAAAACCGGGAATGAGAAGTCACTCACTACAATTCTTCTACAGGGAGGAACTGTGTTTGAGGGAGGAATCTGACCTTGAAAAGTGTCTTAAGATACCATCATATAGACGTGCACTTCAAGTGATGAAGACATTTCCAATCAAGTTCCTAAACAAGACGATCTTACACTTCCTCGCAAAAGATCATGGAACGATTATATGGTACGCAAAGGGGGAAAAGGTAACAGGAATTAAACAAAAAAGTTACTGAATCAGCCGTTTTAAAGCGGATGAAGACTCAAATGTGATGATCTGGAAATGCGCTCACGTCTTAGACTCCATAACCAAAGCACTGTCCTTCAGCAGAGGCAAGCAAAGTGTAATTAGGCGAAGAAACGCGAGACTAAATACAGCAAATGCCGAGCATAATGTTCAAAAGTATTTCTTCAGCCAGACACAAGTGTTGACGCCTGGGGTCACTTGAGCTAAGAGCTAGCAAGTGGGGGTTAGGGTTTACAACTTGAGACTTTTAAGTGATAACTTGCGACTCGACGGTTCGGGCGTCGCAGCCCTATCTCCTTCACCATTAATGTCAATGATGATACGATCCTTGAGCACGACGGTATGGTTGCTCAGCACGCCGGTACGAAGCTCGAGCACGACGATGTGGCCCTTCAGATTAACGGTACGGCCTTTGAGTCAAAGACTAGTTCATTTACTCATAAGGAACGTACCGCTCCGTTCGCGTAAGAAAATACCCACCCACACACAAACAAACAAAAACAAACACCCCTTTAGCCCCAGGAGTGGAGAACGACTTGTTGGCGATGCGCTGGGTGGCGAGAGGAGAGAACAAGTACATCAGTGTCGCTACGCTTGCCGACAACAGGGCCAGTGTTGGCACCAACCAGACGTGAACATGATGCGTGTGTGCCTCCCACCCAGCTAGGCAAGCAGAAGCAGGCCTGGCACGCTCTCATAGACCAAGTTTAGTCTCAAGATAAAAACTTGATCTTTGAAATCTTCATTCTTTACCAATCGATCTTTTTAAGACCTTTTCGTTTCAAGGGAGGACTGTCGTTTGTTAATTGAATCAACGATAGATGTAAAGGGCAAATAAGAAAAGGCTTTGAGTCTCTGAAGAGATTATCTGACGGACATTAATAGTATCTGCTGATGGAGACCGGGTAGAAAAGCACAAGGCTCCTCCTCACCCACAACTCCGAAACATCTCGATAGATTGAGACGATTAAAAAAAGAGGATGGAGGTCAAAACGTACGTGAATAGAATGGACATCAGATCCACGGACGTTTATGAAAGTTGCCAAATGACAAAGCATTTATGTGGTACACCTGCTGCTACACAGAGGTAGATCTACATACTGGGATAGTTAATGAGGGTTGGGGATATCCCAGGTGATGTTAGAATGGAGGCATTCTGTGTTTGGCACTGGTACCAAAGGAGACTTTTGGTCTCGCTTGACGAACAGCTCTCGTGTGTTTTGTGGCTATGTATAATTGATGTAATAATTTCAACGTAGCCAATCACTCCTAATTAACTGGGAGTGGAGCAATGACTGCATGGGGTTTCCAGGATTGAGTTGCATCCAACCTAACTGTTACTGCAGAAGAAAAATCTACAGGCGAATCATGAGCATAAGAGTGAAATGGGTTATAGGTCGAGGAACGATGATTATTTACGTTAAAAATGTAGGTGGGACACCACGGTTGACATGATCATATCGCCCCATCAACGACTATTAAGATCGAACGACCATAAAGAGCAGAGAAATAAATTCTTTGCTACACTCTTAAATGGTTCGGAGGTGATGAGAGCCCGTAGGGTAAAAGATACACTAAAACCCCTAAGATTGGAGAAGTCACACATGAGATTACTCGTAACCTAGCAATGCATAAGCAATATTAATCTGAAAAGATTACTTGTATACCTAGCAATGCATAAACACTATTAATCGAAAAAAACAGTTGATTCTAAATCTATGGAGGTGATTGGTACTGAGTGTTTCAAAGACTCACGAGAGTAACAGAAGTGAGAATGATGAGGCTATAGATGGAGAGGCTAAAAAAAAGAAAAAAAATAGTTTCTTTTAAGGATGGGTTGCACCAAGGCATGCTTCCACGAAGAATGAAAGTTTCGAGTTTTTTGTTGACAAAGAAGAATAAGGCAAGAGAGCATTAAAAGCAGCTGACTGGCACACTCCCCTACGAATCGAGAAAGTATTGGCAATCGTGTCGAACGCCTTGCTCACCTGCAGCTGAGAAGGTACACTGAAGACCTTGAACGGGGAAAATATAGGATAGAGCACAGGTGCAATGGAAGGAGAGTAGGTCGGGACGGAAGAGGGGTAAGAGATGAAAAAAAAAAAAACGAGATTTCATTGAGGTATGTTTATTAATTTGGCCAGAGTGGTATTTTGTGAAACGTGGGTTGAAAATCTTTTAGAAGTTCCGTTTTGTGAAGCAAAAGGGTGTTTCATGATGTTTGACTCGTGAAACGTATATTGGTTTGCGAGTCCATGGATTCTTATTTTTTTCAAAAATCGGAGGTTATAAGTATGCAGACATATTAGTGAATTATGCGTTGTAACATCGTGGACTTTGAAGTGTGGGTTGGTGGGTCCAAGGGGTTTCTGTAACTCGATGTTAATGTCTGTAGATTTCTAATTTGCGAGACATGCGTTACATTTTTTTTTGTGTGTGTGTGTGTGAAACGTGTTTGTTAGGTGTTACAACTTTTAGCAGTGGAACATCAACCAATACATTCATAAATGTCGTACTTGCGAAGTGTGATTATAATTGCGCAGCTATATCTTTCAGAAACTTGGGTCATGATTCCTTAGACTCGTGCTCGTGAAACATGGGTTGTAAATAGTTAACTCCTGTTAGTGAAATGGGGGTTTCTATTAAGTTTGTGGAAATGTGGTTTGTAAATCCTCGTGGAGATTTTGTGAAACGTGTTAGGAAAGTTTGTCGACTCTTTGGCTTTGATACAAAGTCGCAGTTTTTGTACCTGTTGAGAAATGAAGGCTGTATGTCTGTATATATAGGGTGTACGTGTGCACCATAGATATATGCCCTTGAGAAGTTAACAAAAAAAAAAAATCAAGGTGCGTACATTCACAAACTTTACACTTGTGAAAGAGTATTTTCTTGGTGCATTAGATATTATAATGTTGGAAATTAAAATCCATTTGACATAATCAATGACAGTGCTTTGCGGTTCCCTGTAAACATCTTTAGTGAACATTAAAATCCATTTGACTTAATTACCGTACTTTGCGGTTTCCTGTAAACATCTTTAGTGAATGGCTACAAAAGTCGGTCGTGTTCAAGTAGGTTCGGTGATTTTGCAGCTAAAGGTCATGGGGAAATCCACACTATATGTCAAATATGCAGAAAAAATAGTTTTCATGTTCGATTTCTAGTAATCTAATAAGCTCTCAAGAATCAAAATTCGAAAGCTGCGCTATTAATAACAAAATTCTTAAAATCTCCATTTGATTCTTTTACACATTTTCTCCATTAAAATTTCTCCTTCAAGACCTACATTAAAGGTCGTAGGGGAAGCCATACTACTCGTCAAATATGCAAATGGAAGAAAGTGGTTACCATGCTCATATTTCTAGCCATTGAATAAGCTCCCAGGAAACAAAATTCACAGGTTGCACAATTAACAATATATTCATTTATTCATTTGATTGTTTACCATATTTTCTAGTAAATATATCCTACTAGCCCTGCATTAGGCACGTATATAGGATTGAATCCGGTTTTTAGAAGGAACACAATATATTCAGCAAAGTGGCAAGCCTAACAGCCCCAGGGCAAAGCACGTGGAACATGTTAGGCTTACCAATCTGCTGTACCTTCCGGTATAATTCACATTTCCCATCTCTTTGCTGGAATTTTACAGAAAACCATAGCATTGTAATGTTTTCCTTTACAACTCTTTACAGAGTTACAGTCTTGAACAGTGTGTGGTTCACTCTTTAAATCCAATATACTGTTTAATACACGTACACCTGTTTGTTTACATGTATCACAATGAGGAGCCCGATAGTGTGTTACAGGCATGGAACGGAGTCCACCATTGGTGGATGGGAGGATGTGCGTGTTCGAAACCACCAATGGCGTGGCCTCTCACAAACGTACTCTTAAGTCAACTCAAGACTGAGGCAAGAGCGCACGCTTCCGTATTTCATTGATTTTCATATACAAAGGAATTAAAAATAAAGTTTATATTTTCCATTGACTTTAGTTAACGAAAAACATTGATGCTACAGGAAATATGAATATAAACGATTATTTTAGTTTTATAGGTCTTGTTCCCATTAGCTACAATGGATGCTCGCATTACCTCAAACATAACTGGATATACTCCCTCACCGGCGCAAAAACATGGGGTGGAATCCAGATACAGACGCTTTAGCACAGATTTTAGGGTTACTACGCGAATCACAATCCCCGGACACTGTAGTGCAACAATCAGTGCAACAGGTAGAATATATTTGAGTGAAAGTGCAATTAATAGAAGTCCAAAAATTGGGTGAAAGTTGAGTGGTTATGTGCGCGACCTGAAGTTCCTGGATGGGGGCGGCAGTGGACAACTGATCAAGAAGTGTTAAGTATTGATTTTTCTGAGATGAGGAGGAGCGTTTGCTTCAATCCTTAATTTGAGCATGCTGTTTGGTTGCTGGTATTAAATATACATTATCACGAAGGCTTTTTGTATTTACGATTGTTATATTCTTGTGAAGAATAATGTTATGGTGTTTGTATACGTGCTGGGCAACGCAATAATGGGACCCATGCTGCCTCGGTCCTGCTGTCCCACTCAGGTGTACTGGGACTCGGGATTGGACCTCTGATTAACATGTTTGGTTGGAATTGATTAGGAAGACAGTGGAAATATATGTTGCCTTTGAATGCGTTTGAATTTGGTTTGAATATGTTAGAGAACTCCGTGCGACGTACCTTGCTGATGTGTGGTGTAGTGGGTACTTATAAAATGTAAGGGTTCCTTCCCTTGATAATTAAAAAGGGATATTTATTGTATTTTGTAATGATAGTGTGCTGTCTTCAGAGTAGTATGAGATGGGGAAAGTGTAGAAGCACCATATTTTATCAGAAAGAGTGGGGAGGGCTATGGACTTGAGAAAAATATTAGGTGTAATGTTAATATGAATGGCAATACGTATTTAGAAGAATGTAGAATTCAGAAAAACGTCCTCTCAATTGATATGATAAATACCCAGCTTCCCAATTTAAGCTACGCATGAAATTTGACATTCAGATACTTGTCTACATTATTCTTTGTGATTACACATATACATGCATAACTTGATTTGAAACATTTTATTTACTATTGAATTAATGGATTATGTGTTATATGGGTTGGGCCGACATTCTGGCCTCGTGACAATTCGTCCTCTGCCCTAGGTTTGGTAGTTATGTTTGATTCAATTAGTTTTGGTTTGATTATCGGATTGGCGTAGCTTGATTTGGTTTATGTAATAGTTTGGGAATGAACTGTTGTTAGGAGCCAAAACATTTGGCAGCTTTATATGGCACGGGTTGCATCTTATTTGATGAGTGTGCTACATGCATTCTGGGGTACTTAGAAATCCCACATTCATTTACACTCAAGTCTCTAACTGTTATGTGTAATGCACTTAAAACACAGCTCCCAGTCCACATCCAGCCACCACAGACCCTCCCATGGTTTACCTTAGACATTTCACATGCCCTTGTTCTGTCCATTGATAGCACGTCGATCCCAGTATACCACATTGTTCCAGTCCACTCTCACCTGCCTTTATGTTCAGGCCCCAGTTGCTCAAAATCTTTTCCTCTCCATTCTTCCACCTCCAATTTGGTCTCCCGCTTCTTGTTCCCTCCACCTGTGACACATCTTTTTGTCAACCTTTTCTCACATTTTCCCCATGTGTCCTAACCATTTCAACACACCCTCTTCTGCTCTCCCAACCACACTCATTTTATTTTCACACATCTCTTACTCTTTTATTACTTGCTTTATCAAACCACCTCACACTACATATTGACCTCAAACATTTAATTTCCAACTCATCCCCCCTCCTCCGTACAACCCTATTTATAGCCCATGCTTTGCAACCGTATAAAATTGTTGGAACTCTTATTCCTTTAAACATACACATTTCTTCTCTGAGATAGTTCTCTCCTTCCACACAGTTTTCTCCATATAAACTTACATCCCAATTAACTTGTCCCTCAACCTTACTGAACCCAATAACCTTGCTCTTATTCACATTTATTCTCAACTTTCTCCTTTCATAAACTTTTCTCCAAAGTCAGTCACCATCTTCTGCAGTGTCTCACTTGAATCAGCCACTAGTGCTGTATCATTGGCGAACAACTGACACCTCCCACGCCCTCTCATCCACAACAGACTGCATACTCGCCCCTCCAAAAGTCTTGCATTTACCTCGCATACCATTCCATCCATAAACATATTAAGGAACCATGGGGACATCACACACCCCTGCCACAGACTGACCTTCACTGCGAACCAACCCCTCTCCTGTCTTTCTGCCTGTACACATGCCTTACTTCCTTGATAAAATTTTTCATCTGTTTCTTGCAACTTTCCTCCCACACCATATCATCTTAATACCTTCCACAAAGCACATCAATGCTTATCATATGCTTTCTCCAGATCCATTAATGCTACATACAAATCCATCTTGTTTTTCTAAGTATTTCTCTCTTTTTTCAAAGCAAACTTCTGTATAAGGCATCAATAGGAGGTGGAGTTTGTTCTAATATGAAAAGAAGCAAGTGCTAATTGGTGTGATATGTTAGCACCAGACAGTGCAGCGCTTAATGCTGCTTTGATAATATACTTTCAGTAATGTTTGTTATTTTTTCATGGATAGAGAATGAGGCCAGTTTTGCCCCTTTTTTTTTTTTTTTTCTAAATGATGTTCTTTCATTTCATTGAATATTTAGTTTTTTAAGACTGGGAAGTATGGTGTCTGGTGGTTTACTGATTGGGAAACAAATTGATGAAAATACATTCGAAAGAGTTGTTTTTATCATGTTTTAAAATACATTTTTGCTGTCTCCTGTGTTAGCGAGGTAGTATAAGGAAACAGACGAAAGAATGGCCCAACCCGCCCTCATGCACATGTATATACATACGTCCACACACACATATACATACCTATATATTTCAACGTGTACATATAGGTACACTGACATATGCATATATACACATGTACATATTCATACTTGCTGCCTTCATCCATTCCCATTGCCACCTCACCACATATATATATATATATATATATATATATATATATATATATATATATATATATATATATATACCCATTTTTGCTTTCCGAGATAATGTTCTCGACTTCCACACATTCTTCAAGGCTCCCAGAATTTTCGCCCCCTCCCCCATCCTATGATCCACTTCCGCTTCCATGGTTCCATCCACTGCCAGATCCACTCCCAGATATCTAAAACACTTTACTTCCTCCAGTTTTTCTCCATTCAAACTCACCTCCCAATTGACTTGACCCTCAACCCTACTGTACCTAATAACCTTGCTCTTATTCACATTTACTCTTAACTTTCTTCTTTCACACACTTTACCAAACTCAGTCACCAGCTTCTGCAGTTTCTCACATGAATCAGCCACCAGCGCTGTATCATCAGCGAACAACAACTGACTCACTTCCCAAGCTCTCTCATCCCCAACAGACTTCATACTTGCCCCTCTTTCCAAAACTCTTGCATTCACCTCCCTAACAACCCCATCCATAAACAAATTAAACAACCATGGAGACATCACACACCCCTGCCGCAAACCTACATTCACTGAGAACCAATCACTTTCCTCTCTTCCTACACGTACACATGCCTTACATCCTCCATAAGAACTTTTCACTGCTTCTAACAACTTGCCTCCCACACCATATATTCTTAATACCTTCCACAGAGCATCTCTATCAACTCTATCATATGCCTTCTCCAGATCCATAAATGCTACATACAAATCCATTTGCTTTTCTAAGTATTTCTTACATTCTTCAAAGCAAACACCTGATCCACACATCCTCTACCACTTCTGAAACCACACTGCTCTTCCCCAATCTGATGCTCTGTACATGCCTTCACCCTCTCAATCAATACCCTCCCATATAATTTACCAGGAATACTCAACAAACTTATACCTCTGTAATTTGAGCACTCACTCCTATCCCCTTTGCCTTTGTACAATGGCACTATGCACGCATTCCGCCAATCCTCAGGCACCTCACCATGAGTCATACATACATTAAATAACCTTACCAACCAGTCAACAATACAGTCACCCCTCTTTTTTAATAAATTCCACTGCAATACCATCCAAACCTGCTGCCTTGCCGGCTTTCATCTTCCGCAAAGCTTTTACTACCTCTTCTCTGTTTACCAACTCATTTTCCCTAACCCTCTCACTTTGCACACCACCTCGACCAAAACACCCTATATCTGCCACTCTATCATCAAACATATTCAACAAACCTTCAAAATACTCACTCCATCTCCTTCTCACATCACCACAACTTGTTATCACCTCCCCATTTGCGCCCTTCACTGAAGTTCCCATTTGCTCCCTTGTCTTACGCACTTTATTTACCTCCTTCCAGAACATCTTTTTATTCTCCCTAAAATTGTGGGAATATGTGATAGAATGTAAGAAAGTAAATTCTTGATTAATATGGGTAAAACTGAAAGTTGATGGAGAGAGATGGGTGATTATTGGTGCATATGCACCTGGGCATGAGAAGAAAGATCATGAGAGGCAAGTGTTTTGGGAGCAGCTGAATGAGTGTGTTAGTGGTTTTGATGCACGAGACCGGGTTATAGTGATGGGTGATTTGAATGCAAAGGTGAGTAATGTGGCAGTTGAGGGAATAATTGGTATACATGGGGTGTTCAGTGTTGTAAATGGAAATGGTGAAGAGCTTGTAGATTTATGTGCTGAAAAAGGACTGATGATTGGGAATACCTGGTTTAAAAAGCGAGATATACATAAGTATACTTATGTAAGTAGGAGAGATGGCCAGAGAGCATTATTGGATTACGTGTTAATTGACAGGCGCGCGAAAGAGAGACTTTTGGATGTTAATGTGCTGAGAGGTGCAACTGGAGGGATGTCTGATCATTATCTTGTGGAGGCTAAGGTGAAGATTTGTATGGGTTTTCAGAAAAGAAGAGTGAATGTTGGGGTGAAGAGGGTGGTGAGAGTAAGTGAGCTTGGGAAGGAGACTTGTGTGAGGAAGTACCAGGAGAGACTGAGTACAGAATGGAAAAAGGTGAGAACAATGGAAGTAAGGGGAGTGGGGGAGGAATGGGATGTATTTAGGGAATCGGTGATGGATTGCGCAAAAGATGCTTGTGGCATGAGAAGAGTGGGAGATGGGTTGATTAGAAAGGTAGTGAGTGGTGGGATGAAGAAGTAAGAGTATTAGTGAAAGAGAAGAGAGAGGCATTTGGACGATTTTTGCAGGGAAAAAATGCAATTGAGTGGGAGATGTATAAAAGAAAGAGACAGGAGGTCAAGAGAAAGGTGCAAGAGGTGAAAAAAAGGGCAAATGAGAGTTGGGGTGAGAGAGTATCATTAAATTTTAGGGAGAATAAAAAGATATATATATATATATATATATATATATATATATATATATATATATATATATATATGATATAATTTACGTAGCTGCTGTCTCTCGCGTTTGTGAGGTAGCGCAGGAAACTAGATGGAAGAATGTCCCAACCCACCCACATATTCATGTATATACATAAATGCCCACACATGCACATAGACGTACCTATACATTTCAATATATACATACAATATACATTTATATATTTATTTATTTACATTGTCGCTGTCTACCGCGTTAGTAAGGTAGCGCAAGGAAACAGACAAAAGAACGGCCCATCCCACCCACATACACGTTTATACATACACGTACTTCGTCTCTTCGATGTATATCAACTGACTGTTATATTTCTCTTGTGTCTCCCCTGATGATGTGATTATTACGCAAAAGTGCACTTGGGAACTTTTCGTGTTTCATTTTCCCCGTGGACTCATAGAATATATATATATATATATATATATATATATATATATATATATATATATATATATATATATATAATAATATATATACTTTAAAAGGGCCCAGTCCTCTGTTCTTAACGCTACCTCGCTAATGCGGGAAATGGCGAATAGTTTGAAAAAAAAAAAAACTTTCTCCCCTATCCCTATCCCTGCGTGTCGTAGAAGGCGACTAAAAGGGAAGGGAGCGTGGGGCTGGAAATCCTCCCCTCTTTTTTTTTTTTTTTTTTTTTTTTTTTTTTTTTCCAAAGGAAGGAACAGAGAAGGGGGCTGGATGAGGATGTTTCCTCAGACGCCCAGCAGTCCTCTGTTCTTAACGCTTCCTCGCTGATGCGGGAAATGGCGAATAGTATGAAAGAAAAGAAAGAAATATATATATATATATATATATATCCCCAAAACAGACGTATAAACCTGCTGAAAAGCCTACCAAACTTGCAGCATCCAGTTCATTTAGGTCTAGGTCATCCTCTATAAACATATCAGACTACATATAAAAATGGTACCACAGCTTAAAATTTACTTCAGATCCCTTCTTTTGAAAAGGGTTCACTAATTTATTATGAAGACTAAGCAGTATCAGAAAAGTACTAGTTGGTACTCCTGAAATTATCGCATTATTAGTTTTGTCTATAAATCATTGTCATCTAGTGATATTTCTCCAGGAGTCCTTCCGATCCTCTTTGAGTACTTCATTTGTACCTTCCTAACAAATTAAAACATGTACTATGTCTGCCCCAACACTGTCCATAGTAGTCATGTGTTCAGTCCTTTGTGGATGACATTAATGACTTTACGTAATAACCTTTAGGATGAAACGGTGAAAGTTGATTTGTGAACATGATAACTTTGTGGATGTAAGAGAATAATGAAATAACTATTTGCCAAAATTATTTCATACAGTAATACAAAGAATACTAAAGCAGTTCGTACATTTTGTCATATGGGTTCCTTGCATAAATATGCAGGATCAGATTTCCGAAGACCTCTTGCTCCTGAGCATTTCAGATTAGTGACTTGAGAATATGAGTCTTAAATTGTATCAGCGACATTCTGATTCATATTTAGAACATAGAGCGAAAGTGATTTTTGAATACAACCTGTTTGGATATCAAGCTGAACTCTTCTTTGATGAGGGCATTCACGATCTTGAAAGTTTTAAATTCCAAGAGACTGGCAGTGTGACTAGCCAGCCATCTCATTGCCTACCCAGAAGCTTTCCCTGTATTTACAAGTCTAGTTAGATCCTGATATTTGTCATTTTAGAAAATTATGATAATACACGTCTTGGCCCAGAGGCCAGTGACGTATCGGTTTCACACATATTTTGGAAAATAACTATAGGTCATGTGTGAGACTTCCCCATATTTTGCATCTAGCCATACCTGCTGTTAAGTTGTTGGCTGTCCGTGCATTTTGAGGCACCAGTGTAGGTTATCTGTAGTTTTAACTTAATATACTCTTTGTTTCTTGATGGTTGTTTCTCACTGTG
This sequence comes from Panulirus ornatus, assembly GCF_036320965.1. Classification (NCBI taxonomy): domain Eukaryota; kingdom Metazoa; phylum Arthropoda; class Malacostraca; order Decapoda; family Palinuridae; genus Panulirus; species Panulirus ornatus. The sequence continues at coordinate 976,603 of NC_092296.1, forward strand.
TAGTAGTTTTGTCTTTATTGGTAGGAGTAGGGAATTGTTATTTTTCACCGTCAGTGTCTGCTTTAGAACTCCTATGCGTGCCAGTAGTAGGTAGATAAACTTGTATGAATTGTCTGGTGAAAGATTTTTGCAATAGGCTTAAGTAATATATAGATACAGATTGAGAACATAGTCAATGCAGGTTTTATAGTTGAGCTAAGTACTATGCATTTTTTTTTTCTTTTTTCAGAAACTAGAAGAACTCAACAAATTCACAGACTTCAACAAATACCTTATATTTGTCCTCACAAAACTAACTTCAGAAGGTAAATATATAGGCAGTTAAGTTATATGTCATCTAGGATTTATATTTCAGGTTTATGTAGCTGTTTGGCTTATTTATTTATTTTGTTTATTGTGATTTGCTTAACTTCCGAGGGTCACACTGGATAATGAGGATTATATAAGTGTGTGTGTTGTTGGGAGTTTTTTATTTTTTCATTGAGATGTGCACTGATTTTAGTTACTTGGCCCTAGATTAGTTTATTCATAAACCTCACTCCTCAAACGTTACTGGTGAAAATTTTTTCATCCTTATTTTTTCCCTGTTTATTCACCTTTGTAAAGCTTTTTCTTTATTTCCTTACCATAGCTTCCCCTCTGTTTTTGCCAGATGAACCAACGAGATCCCTAAGTGGGCTAATTTTGAAGAATAATGTCAAGGCACACTTTCATCAATTTCCCCCTGATGTGGCACAGTTTATTAAGGTTAGTAATATGTTTTGTTTTGGTTCATATATTTTCTTATATTGTGTTTGTGTTTTTCGGAAGCATTTAGAATTTTATTATGGCTTTTATACATAATTTAAGACTATGATATTACAGCACTCTTTGATATCTTTGGAATGATTGGCTGTGGAGAATGTGATATCCTTAGGCTAGTTACAATCGGTTCACTTGAGTAAAGTGAAATATCGAGGCAAGTTTCACACACAAGTTACTTGGGGAAGTATCATAAGATAAATTTTGATTTGCTTCCTGCTTTGTAACCATCAGGCAGAATGTTTGTCTGCTGTGGGGGATCCATCGCCACTCATTCGGGCAACAGTTGGCATTCTTATCACTACAACTGCATCAAAAGGTGAACTCTCCACTTGGCCAGAGCTCTTGCCTAGACTTTGTGAAATGCTTGACTCAGCAGACTACAATGTTTGTGAGGTATTTATTCATATTTTTGTTGCTTACACCCCAAAAAAGTATCAAGTGTAATTTTTATACTTACGTATATTTTTTAATCTATATTTTTTTCTGGTCGTATCTATGGATGGTTGTAAGTCACATATGTCCTAAGTCAGGGAGCATCTTTATGTATGTGCGAGGAGATTCTTGGAGAGAGGGCCAAGCATGCAATCTGTGGGGGATGAGTGGGCCAAGGGAACGAGTCAGTTGTTTGCTGATGAATCAGCACTGTTGGCAGATTTGAGTGAGAATGTTTGCTGATGAATCAGCACTGGTGGCAGATTTGAGTGAGAAACTGTATACGTGGGTGATTTAGTTTAGAAGGATGTGTGAAAGGAGAAAGTTGAGATTAAATGTAAATAAAAGCAAGTTGTTAAGTTTGGCAGGGTTAAGGGACAGTTTACTTGGGATCTGAGTTGGACTGGAGAAAGTGAAGCGTTTTAGATACCTGGGAGTGAACATGGTAGTTAATGGAACCATTGAGGTGGAAGCAAGTCATAGGATTGTGGGAAGGGGTGAAGGTTATGGGAGTGCTGAAGAGTGTGTGGAAAGGGAATATTATCTGGAAGGGCAGAAATGGGTATGTTTGAAGGTATCGTATTCCCCAAAATATGGATGCTAAGCATGGGCTGTACGTACATAAAGCTATGCAGAGGAGAGTGGATATTTTGGAAAAGAAATGTTTGAGGATAGTATGTGGTGCGAGGTGGTTTGATTGTATATGTAGTGAAAGGGTAAGAGATGTGTGGAAATAAAAGGACTCTATGGTTGGAAGAGTAGAAGAGAGTGTGCAGAAATGGTATGGACATATGGAGAAAAGAGTGAAGAAAGGTTGACAGAGGATGCATGGGCTAAAAATGGAGGGAACAAGGAGAACAGGGAGGTGGAGGGATGGATCGAAAAAGATTTTGAGCAATTTTGAACATGCAGGAGGGTGAAAGGCATTCAGTGGATAGATTGAATTGAAATATTGTGGTATGCTGGTGTCAACTTACTGTCAGTGGACTGAACCAGAGCACAGAGTATGTGAAGTGTCTTGGGTAAACCATGGAAAGGTCCATGGGGTTTGGTTGTGGATATGGGGATGCATTCTGTTCTTCTCTCCCCTCCCCTTCTCTAATCTCTCTCTCTCTCTCTCCCCTTAAAGCATGGATATCGAGTTTTGATTCATCTTGGATGGATTAGTGTGAGGGCTTGGATATTTGTTTAGGCAATTATTGTGATTTTAACCCATCTGGAAATTTTATAGTTATTACAATTTTCTTTTTCGTATTTTTGCATTTTACACAAGATTTTGAAGTAATTACATTTGAAGAATGCTGTATATATAGCAAAAAAAACTAAAACCTCCTCTGGGAATTGGGTCTTCTATTTTTGATGGGCAAATTGATATTGTAATGTATTGTTTACCCATGATTTACTAATTTTGGTCATTTATTATTTGCAGAAAGTGAGCTCAGAGTTTTCAGATGGGAAGTCTGTGGTTGTGATTATTTAAATGTTTATGCTCTAGTAGTAAGGAGATTACTAACATAATGAGTACTTTCATTGATGCAAGTTTGATCTTTCTGCAACAGGGAGCATTCGGTGCATTGCAGAAAATCTGTGAAGACAGTGCAGAATTCTTGGAAAAGAGCCCTGACCGGCCTCTTGATACCTTAATCCCAAAGTTCCTTCAGTTCTTCAAACATACATCCTCAAAAATCAGGTAAATTTTTTTCATATAATTGTAAACTAGATGTGTATACTGTGGAGTTTTTATTAAAAAGGATATGAAATTTTGGTTGATGTGTTCATTTGAAAAATATATTTTATCCATTGTTTAAGTACACGACAGGAATTTAGATGTTAATAATGACTTTTTCATTAATGTATTTTGTTCATGAAATCTGCCTCCTCCAGGAACACTGCCATAGGCTTGGTAAATGCAGACAGCATACATATCCTTAAGTAATAGTATGATAGTGGAGAATATTCTTTGGACAGGGCCTCTAACTTTGAGTAAATATATGATAGTGGAAGATATTTTTTGGACAAGGCCTCATAAGGTTATAACTCATTCCCTGTCTAGTATGAATTGTCAGTTACATGTACAGATACATCTAATACTTCTTGGTCATTTTCTTTATGATCACATCTTGATGGCTACAACAAGATTCCTTTGCCATTCATTAAATTCATTCTTTAATACTTTTTGGAAACGGAAGGTTTTAGTACGTGACTTTTCTTCCTTTGGATTATCTGGGGGTTGTGTTCTGCAAAAACCAGGCAGGAAGAGAAATTGCACATTGTGAAGCAATAGATAGATATAGAGAAAATATGATCGTGCAACAGTGTGAGATAGATTTTTACCAGATTATCATTATATTAGTTGAGAAAATGGGATTTTGTAACATTGTTAGATATAATATTCCAGATAAATTTTAACCAGATTTTCATCATATTCATTAGATATTAACACCAATATTAACAGAAATGTCTTTTGATAAATTTGGGATATTATTCCTGATGAAAATAAATCAGTCCTTATGTTGTGGATTGTAGATTCATGTATGTTGTAAGCATGCCCAAGCGCTGATGCTCCCTCACCAGTATGAGCACTTCATAAGGCTTCTAGCTTTGTTTCTAAGGTCAGAGAGGTTCTCTCCTTTTTAACTGCTGGATCTGGAATAAGAAATGTTGCTGGATGATTGAATTTCATATTAAGAAACATAAACACAACAGGTTGCATGGAAATCATAGTAGCAGGTATATCCAATTCATTAAAGAAGCACAGATCTGTGCATGAGTCTAGAAACTGAGAGACTGACCCGCCGATGGGAACTTGGTGTGCTCCACCTGCCAACCCACACTGAAGTTCTGGTGCATTTTCTACCTCGCACAGCTACATAGTAGATAGTAGATAATTTTAACCATTTAAGAAGAGGGATTGGTAAAAGTATGTTCCTCGCAGAAGAGTGACTTTGCAGTTCATGATCTTGCGTAAAGTGAGGTATGGGTGGTTGTACCATAGTGTAATACTCTTAAGTCCTGGAAAAAGGCTCAGACATGGCAGAAGTGAGTTTGACTGTTGGACCATGAATTTTATCAGTTTGAGTTTATGAATATTTCATGAAAGATTGGAGGTAGGTTACATGTATATCTTAATTGAATTAGAGCATGGAAAATTAATTAAATGGAGAGAATGGGTGAGGAAAGATTGACCAAGAGGATATATGTGTCAGAGGTGGAGGGAACGAGGAGAATTGGGAGACCAAATTGGAGGTGGAAAGATGGAGTGAAAAAGATTTTGAGTGACTGGGGCCTGAACATGCAGGAGGGTGAAAGGCATGCAAGGAATAGAGTGAATTGGAACGATGTGGTATACCGGGGTCGACGTGCTGTCTGGATTGAACCAGGGCATGTGAAGCATCTGGGGTAAACCATGGAAAGTTTTGTGGGGCCTGGATGTGGAAAAGGAGCTGTGGTTTCGGTGCATTATTACATGACAGCTAGAGACTGAGTGTGAACAAATGGGGCCTTTGTTGTATTCCTAGTGCTACCTCGTGCACATAAGGGGGGAGGGGGTTGTTATTTCATGTATGGCAGGGTGGCGATGGGAATGAATGAAGGCAGACAGTATGCATTATGAACATGTGTATATATGTATATGTCTGTGTGTGTATATATATATATATATGTATGTATACGTTGAGATGTATAGGTATGTATATTTGCGTGTGGACGTTTATGTACATAAATGTGTATGTGGGTGGGTTCGGCCATTCTTTCGTCTGTTTCCCTGTGCTACCTCGCTAACGCGGGAGACAGCGACAAAGCAAAATGAATAGAAATAAGATAAGTATGATATTGGGTAGTGGTTGACTGAAAAGGTTCCCATGATTCAACTTGTTTAAGCTATAGATAGAATTGGATAGGTAGAGGAATTGCTATATGTACTCTGCTGATATTTTTTGAGTCAGATCAGGCTTGAATTGTATGGAACACTTGCCTCACATCTTTATTTTCTCATTTACAGATCTCATGCCATTGCCTGTGTGAATCAGTTCATCATCAGTAAAACTCAGGCTCTCATGACAAATATTGATGCCTTCCTACAAGTGAGTTGAGATTCTTTATATCTAATTATTTATTCCGTACTATCCTCTCCTATTAGTTATTCTCCAGTATCAGTTATATGCTCTGGTTGTCATTTTATTAATTTGTACATAATAGGATGTTAAATTCTGGAGTGGAAAAGGTTTTTGAGTGCTTAAGGCTTGAACATTAGGGAGTGTATGGTGTGCAGAGGGTAGAGTGAATTTAAGTGAAGTGGTATACAGGGTGTGATATGCTGTTAGTGGACTTCTCCAGGGCACATAAAATGGCTAATGGAAACCATGGAAGGGTTTGTGTGACTTTAATGTAGGTAATAGCTTATGGTTTAGGTGCATTACACATGACAGCTTGAGAATGGAGGCTATTTCTTCATCTTTTCTTTACGCTACTTCAATAATGAGAGGAGCAGCGAAAAAGTATGACAGAAAAAAAAGCAGGGGCATCGATGATGTTTCCTGTAGGGTGAGGTAGCACTGGGAATGGATTGAAGCCAAGCAAGTATTTGTATGTGTATATATGTATATGTATGTGTATTTATTTTATTTATTATACTTTGTTACTGTCTCCCGTGTTAGCCAGGTAGCGTAAGGAAACAAATGAAATGATGGCCCAACCCACCCACATACACATGTATATACCTGCATGTCCACACACGCACGTATACATACCTATACATCAACATATACATATATATACACACAGACGTATACATGAAATAACTACCCCCACACATGAAATAACAACCCCCTCCCCTGCATGTGTGCGAGGTAGCGTTAGGAAAAGGCAACAAAGGCCACATTCGTTCACACTCAGTCTCTAGCTATCATGTATAATGCACCGAAACCACAGCTCCCTTTCCACATCCAGGTCCCACTGGATGTGTGGATCAGGTGTTTGCTTTGAAGAATGTATGTGAGAAATACTTAGAAAAGCAAATGAATTTGTATGTAGCATTTATGGATCTAGAGAAGGCATATGATAGAGTTGATAGAGATTCTCTGTGGAAGGCATTAAGAATATATGGTGTGGGAGGCAAATTGTTAGAAGCAGTGAAAAGTTTTTATTGAGAATGTAAGGCATGTGTACTAGTAGGAAGAGAGGAAAGTGATTGGTTCTGAGTGAATGTAGGTTTGCGGCATGGGTGTGTGATGTCTCCATGGTTGTTTGATTTGTTTATGGATGGGGTTGTTAGGAAGGCGAATGCAAGAGTTTTGGAAAGAGCGTCAAGGATGCAGTCTGTTGTGGATGAGAGAGCTTGGGAAGTGAGTCAGTTGTTGTTCGCTAATGATACAGCGCTGGTGGCTGATTCGGGTGAGAAACTGCAGAAACTGGCGATTGAGTTTTGGTAAAGTGTTTGAAAGAAGAAAGCTGAGAGTGAATGTGAATAAGAGCATGGTTATTAGGTACAGTAGTGTTGAGGGACAAGTCAGTTGGGAGGTGCATTTGAATGGAGAAAAACTGGAGGAAGTGAAATGTTTTAGATAAGTGGAAGTAGATTTGGCAGCGGATGGAACCATGGAAGCGGAAGTGAATCATAGGGTGGGGGAGGGGGCAAAAGTTCTGGGAGCGTTGAAGAATGTATACTTTGAAATTAAATATTTAGGTATGTATATGTGCGTGTGTGGGTATATGAGTATGTGGGTGGGTTGGGCCATTTCTTTGTTTCTTTGCGCTACCTTGCTAATGCGGGAGACAGCGACAAGGTATAATACATAAATAAGTACATGTATATTAGTAGATGGGTTGTTCTTCGTCTGTTTCTCGGTGCCACCTTGCTGACTCGGAAAACAGCAATCAAGTATAATAAAAAAAATTTCCCCCTAGCAGTCAGCTGCTGTGGTCTATTTCTTATTCCAGCCTGTTTTGCAGTGGTGAAATGTTGTTATTAACCACATTGTGACATTCCTTCAGAGTTTAGAAATCAGTCATATGAGTCAGCACTGCTGGTCTTGTACAAAATGTCCATTTGTTTAAGAAACATATAAGATTGTTGATTTTATTATTATTTCTAATTCATGCTATCTTATTCATGTACTCATGATGTATTTAATGTTTGTATCAGAATGAAATGTTTGGTGTTAAGAATGATATGCATGAGAGGTTATCATGTTAGAACATGTCTCCATTGTGAGCCAATGGCCACATCATCTGTCTTGTGGCCCCACCTTGCTCAGTGACAGGAAGGCTTCTGTAGAGTGTGGAAGTGACAGTGTATCAATAGACCAGTAGTATCTTGCAGTAGCTATATTCTTTTATTTTGACTGGTGAAATATTTTTCTGCAGTAGGATAAACAGAATTCTATACATTTTGATCTTTCACCAAGGTTGAGTCCACCTTCGTGATTAATATGATTATACTCCTTATGATATCTTTTGCGTGGGACCCTTATGTTAAGTTTATCACCGTGGTGTATTGTTTGCTCTTCAACAATAAATTGTTAGTGAAGCTGGCTTTTTATGATGAAGTTCAACATTCAAAGTTAAAGTGCATGTTATAACATTTGGCTGGATCTACAATGCATGTGTGTTCCAGTCATGGCAGAAATTGTGAATGAATTCTAAGTAAGCACTGTTGTTAATTCCTTTAAACTGTAAGATTTGATTTTTAATGTCTTAGAAAGAGGAAAATTAGAATTTCATAATTTGTATTTTCTCTGGAGTAGTATTGATTTGACGCCCTCATTGCATATATCCAGTAACATTAAAGCATTTTGTGTAGGTTTTTGGTTATTATTTCTTAAACTTCAACATTTAGTTACAGTTACATTCAGTTGAAATGAATTTTTTCCATAGATAAGTTTTTATATTTTACTCATACTAAAGGTTTTTGTTGCAGAATTTGTTCCACCTTGCCATGGATGATGACCCAGATGTGCGCAAGAATGTCTGTCGTGCCCTTGTTATGCTGTTGGATGCACACATCTCCTCCCTCATTCCTCACATGCACAACATTATTGAGTACATGATGATCCGAACACAGGTAAGTTACTTCAGTAAGTTTTTGAATAATTGATTCCTTTTTTAAATATATTGTGTACTTGATGCTAATTATGTCAAGAAGAATATGGATGGATTTCACAATATCGAACAATATTGGGAGAGAACAACTGTTAATCACAGATGGATTGTTAACATAGCATAATACTCCTTATCATATCTCAGTAATTGGCCTCATAGTATGATCTTTGTGCTTGCATTCAGGTTTCTCATTTATGGCTACTCGTATCATTGCCATTTACTTAACATTTTGATCCTTTTTGGGCCTTTGTAGGGAGTCACTGATAAATTATCTGCTTGACATTTGGTCAGATTTTTCCTCCTTAAACTCCAGTGTGTTCTCTAATACCCATTTTTTATTTATATTTTCATGTTTTTCATTTTATTGTCATATTCTGATCCTTATAGTGGTGGCTGTACCATCTAACCATACTTTCTTTTACCTTTCTCCATAGTCTGATTGCATTAGTTAAAATTTTAAAACTGTATTGAAGTTATTACCATCCATTGTGGTACTTTTGATAGAACATCCTTTGTAGACATGGTCTATGTATTCCCAACAGAATCACTTCTCCAGAAGTGGTTCTCTGTAGCCACTTCAAATTTTCTCTTAGTAGATATAAAGATGGTAATTAAGGAGAAGGAAATTGCAAGAGTTGAGTAACGAAATTTATAAACTCAAGAAAAGCTAGATACAAAATTGAATGATATTGGGTATGTTAGAATGATGATGATGGTTAGGTCCCCTGGCCATTGATTTACACTGCTACTGAGGTTTCAGTTGGACAGAACATATGAATCGTTGACTGTAATAATGGGTGGAAGGCAAGAAGTTTCCTTAGCTTATTGCAAATTTTAGATAAATGCATCCCATATATGGGATGCATCTTTTACTGCCCGTCACTGTCATTGACAGTATCTTTTAATGATTTCACTCTTAGTAAATCATTCAGACTTACATATTTTATTCATATTTTACTTACGTTTTGTAGTGTATTGTATCTTTTCTCTGTATTATGTGTATTTCAGGACCCTGATGAAAATGTAGCCCTAGAAGCCTGTGAATTTTGGCTCTCATTAGCAGAGCATCCTATTTGTAAGGAAGCCCTTAAACCACATCTGCCGAAGTTGATACCTATTTTGGTTCGAGGAATGAAATACTCGGAGATAGACATAATTCTTTTAAAGGTTAGCTTTGATGTGTTCATATTTTTGATATGCTTAAACTAGAAGAGAGCTTTTTCATTTGTTTATAAATACTTGAAGTAATTTGATTTAGGGTGGCATTCATTTTAAGAGGCTATTAGAACAATATTTTATATTGTCTTGTACACATAAACAGAAATTCTTTCAATAAATAGGGAGATGTGGAGGAGGATGAAAGTGTGCCTGACCGTAGTGAAGATATCAGACCCAGATTTCACAAGTCAAGGCACACCATCCGGCATGAGCCCATGGAGAATGGGGGAGGAGGAGAAGAATTCCCTGATGATGAATCTGATGATGGTTTAGATGATGATTCTTCCCTGTCAGACTGGAACCTAAGAAAGGTATAAGAGCATTACATGATTATTTTATTTGATTGGCATCTTTCATTATTGAGAAAGGCATAGGGGAGATAAACATGAGAGTTATGGAAAAGCATGAGTATGCAGTTTGTAGGAGGTGAGAGGATCTATGAGATGTAAGATGTTATTTACAGGTGACACAGCTGTGATGGCATAATCACGAGAAATTGCAGTTGTTGTCTTATCTAAGGAGTATGTGTGGGAGAATGATGTTGAGAGATAGTATGGTAAAAAGGTTTATCGAGGGAGAGAGAGAGTTTGATTTTAGAGTGATTTTGAGTGAAGGGGTGTTTTTGATACCTGGAAGCGGGCATGGTAGTTGATGGAATAGTGGCTTTCTCTGGGTTTTTAGCATGCATTTCATCGTCTTTTTTTTCTATTTTAACAAATTCTTTGAGGCAAACAAACATGAAAAAAACATTTGAGAGCTTAGGAAGAAAAATGATTACTGTATTGAACTGTCAAGTGAATAAAAACTTATCAGTAACTTATGAACCCATTACTGACAATTACCTCATGTTCCTGGCATTAGGTGCCATGGCCAGAAGGGAACAGGTATCAGAGATAAAGGTGTGTTTTTTCAAGTTGGGCATGTGTGGGTGATTCACGCTGACTGCATTATGGCAGAATCCAGTTGAAGGTGCTCGAAGTTTGGTACATTCCATGTATTTGAATGCTGCTGTATGTCATATGAAAGTTGTAAACGCATACAATGGATATGGGTTGAGGATTAGTATGAGTGATGTTTTAGGCTGTTTGCTTGATCCACCCAAGAAAGATCTGAATAAAGCACTGACAATGTAAACACATACAATGGATATGGGTTGAGGATTAGTATGAGTGATGCTTTAGGCTGTTTGCTTGATCCACCCAAGAAAGATCTGAATAAAGCACTGACAATAGACAGAAAGGTGAAATTCAGATTTGTACCATCAAAGTATTGTTGATAGTAACTGATGTGTTTTTTCATTGCATGTTTTATTCCCCTCCTCTAGTGCTCTGCAGCAGCCTTAGATGTGTTGGCCAATGTATTTCGTGAAGAGATGTTACCTGTCATTCTTCCCATCTTGAAAGAGACACTTTTCCATCAGGAATGGGAAATTCGTGAATCAGGTAAACTTTGATTATATTATCTTTTCATTTGATAATTTATAAGCAGAGATGGCTTGATAAGCATTCAGTAGTATTTTCTTGAGGAAAGTGATTTAGTAAGATTCTTAATTAAGGGAAAGGCAAAATTTCTGTTGTGGGGTGTGATGTCACAGTATGGATGAAAACATTTTGTTTGCAATTTGATGTCAAAGTATGTTGACAAAAGTTGGGTACACACATCATAGATGTGCTAGTATGTTTTGCATTCTCAGACTACAGGCTTTTCTTCAGATTATGTTCCTGTATCCTATATTCTACCAAAAAAGTACTGTCGACTTTTTCTTTTTATAGATTTTTATAGATTTTATAGATATTTTTATAGATTTTTGCATAAGCACTCCTCTGTGTAGAGAAAGTTGGGTTGTCTTTGTATATAAGATAGTTTTATGTTAAAAAGTTTGTAGGTTGCAGTTCTTAAAGCACCTCACATAAATGGTAGGAAGAAAGATGTTCGTATGAATTTTTTTTGGCTATTAATGGTACTGTTAATGATCTTGATAATTTCATATATGATTTTTGCTTTTGTTCAGGGATCCTTGCCTTGGGAGCTATTGCAGAAGGTTGCATGAATGGCATGACCCAACACCTCCCTGAGCTCATACCGTACCTGATTAACTGCCTCCAAGACAAGAAGGCTTTGGTTCGTTCCATCACATGCTGGACCCTCTCCCGTTACTGTCACTGGGCCGTTGTTCTCCCTAACCACACCTACCTCAAACCTTTGATGTATGAGGTGAGTAGTAGTGATAAGCTGATAAGTATTGTTTACTGTGGTATTGTTGTTCAGATATTTTTATTAAATGTCAATACATGTAATCTGATGTCACTCATTTAGGGGAAAAAAATTCCAGAAATACAGGTGTTGAGGAAAAGATAGATATTATAGATTTCTAGAGTTATAGGATTTTTGTGATCCAAATACTTTTGTAGTCCCATATGAAAAATGGAAAAATGAATACCTAATGGCTTTTCTTCTTGCTTTAGGAAGTTAATGTTATCACCAAATGAAGAGTTTATTCATGTGTACACTTGTCTCTAGTTGTCATCTTTATTGTACTGAAACCAAAGCCTGTGTACTGCATGGTTGACCCAGAATGCTCCCTCTGCCATGGTTCAGCCATGTGGGGAGATCCCCCCCTTGTATACCAGTTTTGCTCCAGTTTGTTCTATCCAGTGCATGCCTCTTATTTTCCTTAATTTTTAGGCCTTGGTAATCCAAAGACCCTTGCTTCATTCCATCGCTTTGATCGTCCCATCCCTTTTGCTTCTCCTACTTTTGAGACCAATCCTTGTTGTCATCTTCCTTCCGCTTGTCTATTCCAAATGCCTCTACCATTGCAGCAGACCCTGATTGGCCCTCAGAAACAGACTGCACTTTATGATTAAGATCAATCACTGTATTGACAGCTTATCAAGGATGTTAGGCTTTGTGTACAATATTTCTTTTATGACTTTATTTATTTGACACTTCATACATGATAAGTTCATCTTATATTATGTTTCGTTGCCTGGCTTTTTATTTCCAGTGCATCAAAAGAGTTATGCCTGTGCATTCTCCTCCTGGTCCAGTTTCCTGAAATTTGTCTTTCTAAAGAAATGCAAAACACAGCAGCACAAGCACTTAAAATCCTGCTGAGAAAAAGCTTTGATTGGCATAATTCCAGTAACTTTGAAACTAACATGTATTGTCCTACTCTAGAAAGGAGGAAGCAAAACATTCCTTTAGCTCTGTCATTGCACATTGTTAAGAAGAGTTTCTAAAGATTTCTATTTATCTATCAATATCTCTGACATCCATTCCGTTTGGGAACTCCCTCAAGGGGGTGGCCATGTCAAAATAGTTTCCGTAAATGTTGAACTCTGGTGCTGCTTCTAAGCCTTTAGTGCCTCACCCTTATCAGGCAACTGTCAGTGGACAACCCTTGTGCAGTGTTTTCAGATTTTTTTATCAGATGTGTGTACATAATCTTGATTTCAATCAGGTGTGTGTATATAATAGTCTTGATTTCGATCAGATGTGTGTACATAATATTCATTATTTCTGTCAGAGGTGTGTGCATAATATTCTTGATTTCTATCAGAGGTGTGTACATAATATTCTTGATTAATGTTACAACCTACACTTCTACCTAATGTTCCTACCTACCTTTACCTAAAGGTTCTGTCTAACGTTTCTACCTACTACTCCTATCTGTTGCTCCTACCATTTTGCCAACAGGCAGGGCTCGTGCAAAGCGTTCACCACAGGAAAATCTAGTTGCAAAGAATGTGTTAAGTGTTCTCAAGTGTTATTTGTGACAAGGAGAGATTGTATATTTGTGGGTAAGGCAGAATGAAAAAACAGCTACCTGGATCAAAGGAGGTCAACTTGACAACCATTGAAGTGCTGGCTCACTGTGCCGCCATCACTAACTCTCTCAATACTCAGGGAGGTATTATGGGTTACTTACCTCCTTTTCAGCGGCTGCCTACCAACTATTACATACTTCAAAATATTTTTAAGGTGGTAACATGGAAAGTTATTCAAGAATTGCAGATTTTAAATCTTTTCCCATTGAAATTCACGTTTCTTTTCTCCCTGAAAAGGAAGATTTGCAGACTTGATAGGAAAATTTGTTCTTATTAGGTAGATAAACCAGTATCATGAAAGGTCCATCTGATATTCATAGCTTGGTTAATGTTACATCCATCTGTATAGTCAATGAGTTGATGAAGGTTTTCTATAATTTTTTGCTCATTTGCCATATAGTTACTTGAATATCACAGATCATGTATTACTTGAAAAAAATGTATAGGATCAATGAGTATGACAGCTGCATGCATTGACACTGAGATGGGAATATCTTTTACAGTTTCCCATAGATCTAGATTTTTTAAACATTGTTGTAGTGGTGTCGGCACATTTTTTCCATGGAGTTACAAATAGCACTTACTGAAGTCGTGCTGTTCTGAGAAGTGTTGGGTAATGATATACTGAATTTGTTGTTTTTGTAAGTGGTCCAAATGAGATCAGCTACATTATGAATGATGTAAATGTATGGAAGGTTTTCTGGCATGTAATCACGAAAGTGTGAGGAATACGGAAGTATTGAACATTTGAAATGAAATGAAAATAACATCGGTTCGGTGTGTGTGTATATTCTTTTCCTAAGGATTTTAGTGCTGTAATTATTGTTTCCTGTTGTAAAATAAAGTTTTTTTTATTCCAAGTATTACTACTATTTAAGGTAATTGGACAATTTTGAAGTGAATCAGTTGATATTTACAGTTGTTATAGTCGAATGTTGTGTTTTATCAAAAGTGAGTTCTTTTTGTGGATTTGAAGTTCACTGGTATGAATCACATTATCAACACAACCCAAGATAGCAAGGTTTCAAGGCCAGAAGCTCATACAACTCTAGATTGATTGATCAGTTTTGGAGAACAAACAAAATGCTGACACAGACTGCAAAATCCTTTGATAGATGCAGCCTTGGTATCATAGTTCACAAAATGCAAAGATGGGTATAACTGAAGTTGGAAGATGGGTGTCTAGTGCCTGGCAACTGGCGTGTCCCCAAGGAACTGTGCTTAGATCTTTACTGTTTGTAATTTTCATATCTAAGTGATGGAATCACAAGCCACAGTTTTGTTTTTTCTTTTGAAGATGATGCTAAAATGAGTTTGGAAGTTTCACATATAAAAGACACCACAAATTTACCGTTAGGCTTTTGCAAAGTTTTCCAATAGGCCACTGAAAAAGTGTTTTTAATGGTGAAACGTTCCAGCTATATCAAAGGGGAAATGAGATAATCAAATGCTTTACAAAGTACCTGACTAAGGAACATTACCACATAGTGAAGGAAGTGTTAAAGATCTTAGTGATAATGTCTGATAACAAAGAACGCTGGCTGGATTTCATGGACCTTCACGATGAGAGGAGGATCCATTGATGACATTCTTTGAAGCACTTGCATTCTTCCAAGTAGAATTTTGTTCGGAGCTTACATTACATTCCGCCTTTGGCTGTCACTGTCTCATGGCTAGCTTTGCTTATCTCTGCTAGAATTGACATCTGCCAGTGGCCAGTTAAGGGTGAGGCACTAAAGGCTAAGAAGTGCTATTAGAGTTCACAAGTTATGGAGTCTGTATTACCGTGGCTGCCCCTGTGAAGGAGTTCTAATTGGAATAGGTGTCAGAGATATAGGTAGATAGCTTATTTCTGGGACTGATTTAATGTAGTTTTGTTTTCAGTCCTGGTAGTAATCTTATTAGGTGAAGAGCAACATATTGCCAAATCTTTGGTGAAATTAAGCCTTAGTACAAAAGCATCTTAAAAGGTCATCAGTGCTGGAAAGGTCAAATGCAGGTTACACCTTTTTGCAAGCACATGTTGTAATAATGGCCTTTCTTGAAGTGTTGAAGAAACAGAGATTAGAATGGCAACTACCAGAGTGAAAACATTAATATTGGGTTTGTTTAATCACAGTGCAAAATAAAGGAGAGCCTTCAAACCCCTGAACCCAGTAGTTATGCATGGGCACATTCCACAAATGAATGGCTGGTGATGCATATGCTTAGTGATTACCTTTTGAATTTTGACAAGTTTTTTAGTTAAGAGACTCTGATGTTGTGATCTCTGTCTTTCTCAGTATACTATTGTATGGAATAGTCATCATTAAATTGAGATGAAATGCATAAGTTTGAAATTTGCAAATACTTTACAAGTATTGGAACATAAGGACTACCACAAACGGTTGAAAGAACTGTCTGCAGCTTAGAAAGAAGATACAGATATATGATAATCTATGCATGTAAGCAAGTCATGAGCATCAATAGTAGTGTACTTTACCTAATTGTTTTTTGATAAGAAACAGTAATTACATTTGACGATTATGTAATTTGCCATTAAATAATGTTCAGGGGAAAACAAAGACTACTTTGAATCTTAAGGAAAGAGCTCCTGGGTCATCTGGGGTCACCCAATTCTTCTCATGATTAGAAGTGGGGCTTGCCTGAAGCACAAGTTACAAAGGTCCCTTTCTTACCACAGTTTTGAGTATACATGCTCAGAATTATTTATACAGTTTTACCAACCAAAGCATCAAGTTTTGATTATCCATTGTATTCCATGGCACCACCAAAATATTATCCATGCATTGGATGTATAATCGGTGCTACCATCCTGGTCGTCTTGAAGGTTACAGATGGATGCTTAGTGAATCTCCCACATAACACTTAACAGCACTTAACTCTTTCTTCATAACTGTAGATTTTCATGTGAGTGCTGTATGCTAACCCTGCCTTTTGTCTAGTGAGGGTGAGACACTAAAGGCTAAGAAGCAGCTCGAGTTCACCAGTTATGGAGACTTTTGCTGTAACCACCCCCTTGAGGGAGTTCGTGAAGGGAATGGGTATTAGAAACATAGATAGATAGCATTGGCCAAGTGTCATGTGGCTGCAGGCTGCCTGTGGCCTTGCCATGCAGACCACCATTTCTAGGAGGAGGTTAAAAACCAGGCAGTGTTGCTGGGGTGCACGCAGGCAGACTTTAAATAACATATAGCTGACTGGCTGCTTTGTTTAAGAGTATAGAGGTGCAACATCACTGATGACATACTGCCATTATACTATTACTTTAGATTTTTGTACATCTTTTAATCGTACTTTCTGAGAGTAATCATAATTTTGAAGCATAGCATACTTATTTTTCACCCTAAAGTGCTCATTATAGGACTAAATGGATATAGCTCAAGGTTCACCACACTAATCACTCCATTTCCTAGTAGGCCTGAACCTTGCCAACCCTTGGTGTTCTAGGAACGTAACCCTCAGCAGTGTGCAAGGGACGCCTGTATTTGTTTTTATTTCATGATAGCATAAAGCATTCTTGTTAACATGATAGTTAATGATAGATAGCAATTATTTAGCATGTATCAGTGTGCACTGTAGGATCTTTATGGTTAACCTGTATAGAATATTCAGATGTATCATTTGTTCATTACCTTTTATTTAGATTATCAGACATACACATCATTCACTATTTTTTGTAGTGCATTGTTTATTCACTGCATAATTACCTAAGCCAACTACATGTGCCTTTACTCCCTTGTTCTAGGATATTCCATTCATCTTTATCATGATAAAGATCACATATCTTCGATAATCAGAATTTTATTCAACATCTGTTGAATTCAAATCACTATCAAGTTCCCCAGAGACAATCTCAGATTTGCTGGTCTTTGCACACAGCTGCATGGTGGTTGCAAAAATGAATTAGCACACATGAGTGGAATGGATAGGGCTATACCTTCCTCCTCAGCTATATATGCATAGCTGATATGGCAGGATTTTTTCCTTGGTGCTAATCATAGGTGCTGATGACAAGGTAGCTCTGCTTAACAAAAAAGTGCACTTTCATATTTAAATGAAGCTGGGAAGATGCAACCCATTTGAAATGAGGTTGCAGTTGATGTGCTTAGCATAACTTAAGTATGGCTGCAGATCATATTGGGTTAATATTTCTGTAGAGTTTAGCAATAAATGTTAGATAATGAAACTCGCCTCAAGAGATAATGCTGATCATAAAAGTGTTCAATATGTACGTTAACAGAATTGAATAACTACTGTGTTGTATGGTCACTGACTAAGCAGATGGAAGTTATTGAGAATTTGGAAACACTTAACATGCAAAGTGAGGGAATGGAACATAGAGGGACTGTTGTGCTAGGTGATTGTTTAAAAGTCCCCAGTGAACCCAAGATTGACGTTTATACAATGTGAAAAGCAGCAGGTAGAACAAATGTTATTAAATGAGATAAATGAGCTTTGAGTGCAATCCACCAGCCCTGGCTGTAGGTAGAATGTTGTCTTACAGAGGTAGGTATTCTCCATCATTTTTTTTTTTTTTTTAATACTTTGTCGCTGTCTCCCGCGTTTGCGAGGTAGCGCAAGGAAACAGACAAAAGAAATGGCCCAACCCCCCCCATACACATGTATATACATACGTCCACACACGCAAATATACATACCTACACAGCTTTCCATGGTTTACCCCAGACGCTTCACATGCCTTGATTCAATCCACTGACAGCACGTCAACCCCGGTATACCACATCGCTCCAATTCACTCTATTCCTTGCCCTCCTTTCACCCTCCTGCATGTTCAGGCCCCGATCACACAAAATCTTTTTCACTCCATCTTTCCACCTCCAATTTAGTCTCCCTCTTCTCCTTGCTCCCTCCACCTCCGACACATATATCCTCTTGGTCAATCTTTCCTCACTCATCCTCTCCATGTGCCCAAACCACTTCAAAACACCCTCTTCTGCTCTCTCAACCACGCTCTTTTTATTTCCACACATCTCTCTTACCCTTACGTTACTCACTCGATCAAACCACCTCACACCACACATTGTCCTCAAACATCTCATTTCCAGCACATCCATCCTCCTGCGCACAACTCTATCCATAGCCCACGCCTCGCAACCATACAACATTGTTGGAACCACTATTCCTTCAAACATACCCATTTTTGCTTTCCGAGATAATGTTCTCGACTTCCACACATTCTTCAAGGCCCCCAGAATTTTCGCCCCCTCCCCCACCCTATGATCCACTTCCGCTTCCATGGTTCCATCCGCTGCCAGATCCACTCCCAGATATCTAAAACACTTCACTTCCTCCAGTTTTTCTCCATTCAAACTCACCTCCTAATTGACTTGACCCTCAACCCTACTGTACCTAATAACCTTGCTCTTATTTATCATCATCATATATATATATATATATATATATATATATATATATATATATATATATATATATATTTTTTTACTTTGTAAATGCAAAGGAGTAAATGAATATTCTTTAGCATTGATTTTTTGTAATTGGTGGACATATACATGTCATTGTATTGCGTTTGAATAGATATTCTAGTATCTTTATTTTCTTTCTTTTTTCTAATTGAATAGGTTGCCAGCATTTGATATTATTAGTATCCAGCATGATCCTTTTGCTGCAGGTGCTAAATTTTGCTACAGGTCTTTAAATTTGTCCACTCCGTGTTGCATTTTGATTTTAGTACCTTGGTGACATAGTTGCAAGAGGCTTTGTACCTCACCCATATGAAATTAAGGACTTTGGGGTCTAGTTACTCTTCAGATGTCAGAGAGAGGAGTACATTGTCAAGCTCAGTAGAGTTTACTTGGACTTTTTGTTAAAGTTTCCTCATTTTATGCAGCATTTGGAATTCTGATTAACTGCTGTGTGCTATTATAAGGCCTTGAGAAGTTCTAGTATTACATTTTGTTGCTGTAATTGAGACTAGTAAAGGGCAATATCATTCTCCATGGCACAACTGATGGCTTGACGTTATGCAGTGTAATATTCTACAGTGGTTGTAGTGGTGTGTAATCAAGGGCAGTTTAATTTGATTTTTTTTGTATATATATATATATATATAAGGGAGAGGTACTCTCAATTTTTTACGCCCATCTGCTCTGAGAGACGAAGGGTTTTCCACTATTTGCTTTGGAAGGGTGGATGCACAACAGTTCACAGAATATTGTACGGGTACATTAGTCATATGTTATGAATGTGAAGGTAATTATATGTTGAATATTTTCTATGACTTAGAATCATAAGATTTCCTGGTACTGCAATACTTCAGCATAACTGCTTTGGATTAATTGTACTACTTTTGCATAGAAATAATCATATATTTTTTCATCTTTTGGGAGTCATACATTGACTATATGTCTACCCCTTGTGATAATTGACATAGTCCTTGTATTAAGACCAAGGCACATATTTGTGGTGAGTCTTACGTAGCCCTCCTTGTAATATGACATACACATAGTGGCAGGTCATTTGTATCCCACTGACACTTATGATTCACTGGATGGATAATCTGTTTGGAGACCACTGAGTTGGCTACAGGAACTTGGGAACCCCACATTTCTTTGTGTTTTTATAGTGCTTGATATCTACAGCTTTTTGTTCAATAATTGCCATTTTAACCATGTGTTATGAATGAAGATAATAAATCAGCAGCACCTTGATTGGGTAGTGAAAGTTTCATGGACATCTCTCTGAAATCCAACATATTTTTTTTGTATGGCTAGCAATTTATTTGTGTATTTTTAACTGTGTTTATGTAGATTGGCAGTTATATGGTATTACATGCCTAAATTTTTTTATGTAGGATTTCTTACTTATGCTTTTGAGCAATATGCTTTGCATTTTCTTATAATAAGCTGGAAACCCAGTTTATTTGAAATACTGTGGCTAGATTACAAGTAATTTACATCAAATTAGCCAGAAGATAGCAATCTTTTAGTTAAATGTAGCCTTCACACATCTGTATTAAGGTGTTTGAAAGGGATTTTCTCATTTCAAGAAATTCTCAGGGTTAAAAGAATTTTCACAATTTTCATTAATGGGATATAAGTAGTCTTAAGCTTTGTCAGCTCTTGGTCTAGAGCCTGTATCTTGTGTAAGGTTAGAAAAGTGGGCTTTATTTTAACTTCAACTTAGTCATGAAGGCATGACGTCTTTGGCATTGAGCGTGTGCTATGACAGTCCTGGAAAATTATTGCAGTATTTGTATCTTCACTAATCAGAGAGAACTGAAGCTTTTAGTGATCAATGTTTTAATATTGTCCTAGTCTAATTTCAGATTTTAGAGATGCTATGGCCTGCAACACTTCTAAGTTTTGAGTCAATGCCATTGTTTATTCCCTCGGTATCCTCTTCAGTGAGATGATGTACTCATAGAATGGGTGTATGGTGGCACCTTCAATGAGTATTGTTATTCCCTCAAGCAAGGTGAGAAGGTTTGTCAAATCATGTGAGCACTACAATTCATACCTCTGTATTTTACCTTGCTTCAGTTGTATAATTATTTTTTTTTATATATCCAAGAACTTCAACTCAACGTATGTTCAAGCAGATTTTAGAGAAGTGGTTTTTTGAGGTTTGGGGTTATGTTTTTCTTGGCTGTTGTATCAAACATTTGAACCATGGTGATGGTGCCCATGTGTTGGATGAAAAGTCCATGTTCTCGTTGAACGTTTTATTTTTTAATGCAAACTCATGTCCTTTAGTTTGATGCTGCATTGTATGTTGGTTAGCAGTTGTTCATTTGACTGCATTTTAATATTTGCTGGTTGTAAAAAGGAATTTTATGTTTTTGAATTGACTTGTTATAGTTATTTTAAGGTTTCAAGGTTTTGTATCTAAGAGATTTTCCTGAAGATGATTACCACACTATTTAAATATTCAGCGTAAAAAAAAAAAAGATGTACAGATGCTCCTCGACTTGCAATGGGGTTAGGTTTTGATGAGCCCATCATAAGTTGAAAATATCTTTATTTGAAAATACATTTAATACAGTTAATAATGTACATCTAACCTACTGAATGTCATAGCTTATCCTAGCTGACCTTAAACATTCTCAGAACACTTATATTATCCTACAGTTGGACAAAATCATCTATTTTATAATAAAAATCATCATTTTATAATAAAATGTTGAATATCTCACCTTTGTAAAGTCAAACATCATAAGGGAGCACTTGCACTCAGAAGGAATAGTATCGGCTCTTTCTAGGAAGCATTGATTGGCATTAGGACGTGGATCCATCTCATGATGCCTTAAAGAGTATAGGTTCTTAATGTAAAGGGTATGATTTTGCATAGTACCTTAGAATTTTTTATTTGTTAAATCTTGATTGACTTAAAAAAGTGTTTTCATATGTACTTGTACCCTCTTTCTGACAAAACAATTATTGCAATTTACATTACTGGTTCTGCTTATGGACTGGCTGAATGCATGTCTGATGCTCTTATATAAAGGGAAAAGGGACATAAGTGAATGTTTTATTTATAGAAGTGGTTGGTGATAGAGAAGATATTGACATGCACACAATTTTGTTGAGGGTAGCAGTGTGGCTTGAGAAGAGGTAGAGGTGTTAGCTTTGAAAAATTTGTGAAATTTACTTAGAGAATGAAATGTAAGTGTCATTCTTGAATCTTGAGGAAACTACTGATATGGGCAACAATAAGGTAATTTTGCACAAATTTAAAGAATTGTGTTAGAGAAAGGTCAAGAGATTGGGCCCTAGAAGTGTAGAACTCCCTTTTTGTACTGTATAATTAGGTAATTACACACACGCTCATCTCATGGATTTCTATGAGGGAGGAAGCTATGTCTTTGAGAAAAGAGAACTCTACGTAGATTATTAACATTTACTCTTATCATAAGGCATTTGACACTTTTATCACATGGAATAAGTTCAAGGAACTCTTTCACTGGATAGAAGGTAGTCTTAGCGGAAGGGAACAAAGGATGCATGTTTAAGGAGCCTTTTTGAAAAGGGTGGCTGAATGGTATCCTGCTTACCTCTGTTTGCAGATGACGCAAAGGTCATTAGAGTGAAAAGTGAGGAGGATTGCATCAACTTCCAAGGCGATGTAGACAGACCACTTTCCCACCTCAGTTTCTGTTTGTACACCTTTACTTTCTGGGGAAAAAAATCCACTGTAGTAGATATCTTTCCATTTACCCCATATGTTTATAGCACTATAGAGCCGTCTTGTAATCATCTATTTATATTCGGGAGGAAGTTTTCCATTTGATCCCATCGATCCCATCTCTTGATTGTTTTCTGTTATACAGCCATTTAAACTTCAGTATGCTGTCTACAGTTTTTATGTTGTCATTTAGTTTATTCCATTAATCCATTACCTTGAAGCTCTAAAACTATTTTCTACATCCTTTCTCATTTTAATTTTGTGCTTTCTCTTTGGAAATAGTATATGTTGTTAGGAATGTTAGGCATGAGCATTAAGTAGACATATTTAATAGGTAAGTAGACATATTTAGGTTGGTAAGGTTATTTAATGTATGTATGACTCATGGTGAGGTGCCTGAGGATTGGCGGAATGCGTGCATAGTGCCATTGTACAAAGGCAAAGGGGATAAGAGTGAGTGCTCAAATTACAGAGGTATAAGTTTGTTGAGTATTCCTGGTAAATTATATGGGAGGATATTGATTGAAAGGGTGAAGGCATGCACAGAGCATCAGATTGGGGAAGAGCAGTGTGGTTTCAGAAGTGGTAGAGGATGTGTGGATCAGGTGTTTGCTTTGAAGAATGTATGTGAGAAATACTTAGAAAAGCAAATGGATTTGTATGTAGCATTTATGGATCTGGAGAAGGCATATGATAGAGTTGATAGAGATGCTCTGTGGAAGGTATTAAGAATATATGGTGTGGGAGGCAAGTTGTTAGAAGCAGTGAAAAGTTTTTATGGAGGATGTAAGGCATGTGTACGTGTAGGAAGAGAGGAAAGTGATTGGTTCTCAGTGAATGTAGGTTTGCGGCAGGGGTGTGTGATGTCTCCATGGTTGTTTAATTTGTTTATGGATGGGGTTGTTAGGGAGGTGAATGCAAGAGTTTTGGAAAGAGGGGCAAGTATGAAGTCTGTTGGGATGAGAGAGCTTGGGAAGTGAGTCAGTTGTTGTTCGCTGATGATACAGCGCTGGTGGCTGATTCATGTGAGAAACTGCAGAAGCTGGTGACTGAGTTTGGTAAAGTGTGTGAAAGAAGAAAGTTAAGAGTAAATGTGAATAAGAGCAAGGTTATTAGGTACAGTAGGGTTGAGGGTCAATTCAATTGGGAGGTGAGTTTGAATGGAGAAAGGCTGGAGGAAGTGAAGTGTTTTAGATATCTGGGAGTGGATCTGCCAGCGGATAGAACCATGGAAGCGGAAGTGGATCATAGGGTGGGGGAGGGGGCAAAAATTCTGGGAGCCTTGAAGAGTGTGTGGAAGTCGAGAACATTATCTCGGAAAGCAAAAATGGGTATGTTTGAAGGAATAGTGGTTCCAACAATGTTGTATGGTTGCGAGGCGTGGGCTATGGATAGAGTTGTGCGCAGGAGGATGGATGTGCTGGAAATGAGATGTTTGAGGACAATGTGTGGTGTGAGGTGGTTTGATCGAGTAAGTAACGTAAGGGTAAGAGAGATGTGTGGAAATAAAAAGAGCGTGGTTGAGAGAGCAGAAGAGGGTGTTTTGAAATGGTTCGGGCACATGGAGAGAATGAGTGAGGAAAGATTGACCAAGAGAATATATGTGTCGGAGGTGGAGGGAACGAGGAGAAGAGGGAGACCAAATTGGAGGTGGAAAGATGGAGTGAAAAAGATTTTGTGTGATCGGGGCCTGAACATGCAGGAGGGTGAAAGGAGGGCAAGGAATAGAGTGAATTGGAGCGATGTGGTATACCGGGGTTGACGTGCTGTCAGTGGATTGAATCAAGGCATGTGAAGCGTCTGGGGTAAACCATGGAAAGCTGTGTAGGTATGTATATTTGCGTGTGTGGACGTATGTATATACATGTGTATGGGGGTGGGTTGGGCCATTTCTTTCGTCTGTTTCCTTGCGCTACCTCGCAAACGTGGGAGACAGCGACAAAGCAAAAAAAAAAAAAAAAAAAAATAGTAGGAATTTGTAGGAGCCTCTGCAATTGCTGTGCTACAGATGCCCTTTGCCAGTGGCATGCTAAAAGTGAGCCACTAAAAGCTATGAAGCGGCAGTAGAGATCACTAGTTATGGAGACCTTGCCATGGCCACCCCGTGAGGATGTTACAGATGAGACCAGGCTTCAGGGATATGGGTAGATAGATAGATAGTATTTGTGCTGGTGTTCACATTTGAGAGGGTGTGTGAAAGAAGGAGTTTGATAGTTATGTGGAAGAGAGAGTGAAAGAAGAAATTTGAAAGTTAACGTGAGTGAAAGAAGGGAATGGGCTTTAGCAGGGAAGAGATTGAGTGTGTTTGATTGGTGTGAATCTGGATGAAGGAGGGTATTTCATGTATCTGGGATGTAGTGTGGCTCTTGCTACAACTATGGATGTCAAGGGAGCAAAGGTTGTGGGTATATTGTGTAGTGTGTGTAAAGAGAGGTCTCTGCATATGAGCAGAGATGTGTGTGTTTGATGTTTTACATGTTCACAGGCCCTTCATGAAAAAGTACATAGGGGGTTGGATGTGTTTAAGGTGAAAAGCTTGAGGATAATGTACGGTGTTAAGAGGATTGATCAAGTAAGAAATAACAGGGTAAGAGAGGGATGTGGTAGTATGAAGAGTATGGTTTTGATAACTAAAAATGGTGTGCTGAATTTTTTTGGGAGATGTTGAGAGGGTGAGTGAGGTGAGACTAAGAGGTTGTATGTGTAAGAAGTGGAGGAAGCATGGGGTAGGGGAGACTGAGTTTGTGACAAAAGGATGGTGGGAAAGATGGGTTTAGTTAGTAAGAGTTGAACTTGCTGGAGGGTGTGAGGTATGTGTATGAAATAAGAGTAATTTGGAACAATATGTTATGTAGAGGATAACATGTCAGATGGCTGAACCAAGGTATGTAGAATAGTTGGGGAAACCATGTAGAGGTCTTTAGGTGTTGGTTTTTGATTGGGAGCTCTAGTTTTGGTGCACTATACATGACAGATAGAGTAGAGAGTGGTTGTGAGCAAGTAAGACTGTTCTCTTTGTGTTCCTGATGCTTCCATACTAACTTGGGAAATGTGAAAAGATTTTGTGTTATGGTTTGTGATTTTTATACCTGTGTTGCTGCATCTCTAACCTTGTACATATTTGTGCTATGCATTTAATGTTTATACAAACTTACACACCCTCAGTCTAAGCCAGGTACACATTTATAGATTTGCCCCAAGAGGAGGAGGAACAGCAGGGTTGGCTGTGAGCTAACTGCTGCTCCCAGGATTTGAACCTGGACAAGTCTCAGCTTTAAGTATGGTCAGTTGCTCTACCCACTACACCATGGTAGCCTGTGTGATTATTTGATCTGTTTGTGAATGTAATTTGTAGTCATTTGTAATGGAGCAAAGGTCTTGGGTGCATGAAGGAGTTTATGGAAGTAGAGGTCATTCTCTCCACAAACATACAATCTCTCCTTGTCACAGATAATGCTTGACAAACCCTAGCTCACTCTACTCATTTTCTAACTAGATTTTTTTTTTTTTTTTTTTTTTTTTTTTTTTTGCAGAGTGATATGCACAAGCCCTGCTTTTTGGCAAAATGCTATGAACAATAGATTTAAGTAGTGAGTTTGAACATTAGACAGGAGCATTAAGTAGAAACATAAGGTAGAAATAGTGGTCGGAGCATTAGCTGGAAGCATTAGGTAGAAGTAGTAGGTCGGAACATAGGTAGACACATTAGGTAATAGTAGTTGGTGAGAACATTAGGTTGACACATTAGGTAATTAGTAGTTGGTGGGAACATTAGGTAGGAGCCTTTGGAAACACTGTGCTGGAGTTGCCCTTAGCCAGTGGCCCACTAAGGTTGAGACTAAAGGCTAAGAGGCAGCACTGAAATTCACCAGTGATGGAGACTTGCTGTGCTCACTCTCTTGAAGGATTTTCCAAAGGGAACAGGCATCAGAGATATAGGTAGGTAGATAGAGGCCATTCGTTAACTGGAAGGGCAAACATGGGAATGTTTGAAGGTATAGATGTCCCAACAGGGAGAGGGTAGGTGTCTTGGAAATTAAATGCTAAAGGATGATATGTGATGTTAAGTGGGTTGACCATGTAAAGAATGACAATGTCGGAGGAGAGGTGTGGTAGTAAATACAGGGAGATTGAGAGGAATGACCAGGTTTTGATGAAATGATTCGAGGATATGGAGAGGATGAAGTAATGCAACTAAAAGTTTGTGCTTGGGAAGTGGAAGAAGCAAGGCTGAGGGGGGTGCTGAGAAGATGGAAGGATCTAGTTAATAAGGTATTAGGATACTGGCTCCTGAGCATTCTGGAGGGCAAGAAGCGTGCACAGGATACACTGAAATGTGTCAATGTTGATTGGGGCAACTTGTTTTCAGTGATTTGAACAAGCATTTGAAAGGGATGGTATGAACTATTTTGGGCATTGTATGCTTTTCAGTCCATATTGCTAAAATAGGAAAGGCATTATAGTAAAAAAGAAACTAGATCGTAGTGAACTACTGCACTTTATTATATATGAAAGGCAGAAGGTTTTGGAATCTATTTTGCATGATTTTTGCTTATGGAGTAGTTTACTTTTAGGTTACTTATATATTTATTATACTTGATCGCCATTTCCCACTTTTGTTTTAAAAAATGAGATATTTTCTGTAATTGGAGTATTGGCTTTGTTCTTTAGGCAAATTTGTCTATTTTTTTATTATTCCATGGTTGAATTTTTTAAGTGTTTTCATGGAGTCAGATTTTCTCATGATATATCTGTAATTGCATCATGCTTAATTTCATTAACATGCTTGTCTTTATCTTTTATTAATGCTTGTGGGGTTTTACAAGCTAAGAGGACCTGAATGTGTCTCAGTAGTTCATTAACATACTTGAGAGCATTCATGTAATACACAGTTGCATGCCTTTGTTCCAGTTTATGGAACTGTGCAAACCATTTCACCGAACTGTACAACTGTATTGGTTTAGATTTGTAGCATTGTCATTGGAGTATCTCTCTTTTCAGTTTTTGGAGTACAGTACAGTGTTTGTGGTTCACACTTTCATAGTCTTCCGTACATGCAGTTTAGGTGTTTTTATGGTATCACTTTTTGAGGGTGCCCATAACAATTCTGGGATTCGTTTGAAAATTACTGAAACGATATTTATCTAATGAGTTTAGTCCTTATCGTGATAATGTTATTTCAGTAACTTCTCCCTCCTTACGAATAAATGAACAACAGCCTTGTTTTTACATATCCACTCTCTAGCAGTCTTGTACACCAGGATCATGATGAATGTTCATGATGAGGAACAGTGAAATCTGGGGATTCTCAGTTTCATGAATTTCAGCTTGGTGGTTTTCGTTGTAAATAGAGGGTTCTAAACCTAAAGATCAGATAATGCTGAATATTACTCTTAGTGTTGTTAGCACTTACCAATTGCACGTAGGTTGAAGATATGAAATTGTATAATGTGATGTTTAAACCCAAGCATTTAGAGCCAATCATTTAGATGTGTCAGTCTTCGGGTGATAACTCTCCTTATCCTGGTGCTGAGTTGGTATATGTATCATTCTTGAATGACATCCTTTTTCCATGTTTATATCCATTAACATGTGATTCACTTTTGGGACTAAATCATATAAATTAATTGTACTTAAAACTTCATCCATTGCTTTTTACTTTTATGGATGATTGTACCAACAAAGTAAACGGTTCTTATAATGCAGACAACCTCACAATGACCATACCCTGACACCACAGTAGAGGTATCATATATGCAGCACTACATTACATAGTTGGAACAATTGCTTACCAAGGACAATATTTGCATCTACATAAGTCTTCAGTCACTCTTTTAACATTAGATAGACATGAATCCAGTTTACACCCTTCAGTCATCTTAAGTGGACAGTCACTCCTGAGCAAAACTCCAGCCAGTCTTGGCATCACATATGTTCATTCACTCCCTATATGAATATGATGAACACAGAAGCTTCATGCAAACTTGATGCCATCAGAACATTTTCACAGGCACCAGATTTGGACTAGTAAAAGAATCCTTCAGCACCCTGTGGGAACAGTTCATCCATGCTACTTTAAAACTATGCCTCACCTGCATGGTCTTTGACACTCAAAATCAAATATGATAAAGCTGCAAATCACACAAAACAGGGCACTCAGAACAATCAGTGGCTGCATGACAACAACAAACACACAACACCTTCACAGTGAAACAAAAATCCCTCCAGAGCAGTTCCACCTTGACATTTTCAGGACTTGTTCTGTACAAGAGCTCCAGACCCCTCCCATGCATCCCACTATAATGAACCACCAATCCCAAAATTAAGATAGAAAATTTATCCCCAGCCTCACGGATCAGTGACCTTTACTCAGATTTCCCACTACCCTCCCATCCCAAACAAATGTAACTGACAAAATGCATATACACTGAACTAACCCAATAAGTACCAAACAGCTACCCTCACAACACAGTCTTAAACTCAAAGCTATTAGACTAAACATGTATCAGAAACCAGGATCCCTGAGTCACACTGCCATCTATCAGGACACACATGCACGCATGCACACATTTAGTGGCTTGACTGTCTTCTGAACATCACCAATGGCTGCACTAATACAAACACCATTTTGCCATATCCCAAGCCCTTCGTGCTTGTGATGCAACTACCAGAAAGAATACAGAGCTCTTACTAGTTAAGTGTCCCTGCAGTCTCTACACACACACACACACACACACACACACACACACACACACACACACACACACACACACACACACACATCACAACACTTTATGACTGATGGACATAGCTAGCTGCTTGAGCACTGCAGGGGTCTCATAAAGATAGAAGGGACTCCTGGGGTAGGAAGTAAGTACCAGGGAGGTATGTGGCCTTTGTTGTCTTTTCCTAGCGCTACCTCGCGCACATGCAGGGGGAGGGAGTTGTTATTTTGT
The DNA here is from genome assembly GCF_036320965.1 of Panulirus ornatus. Taxonomy (NCBI): domain Eukaryota; kingdom Metazoa; phylum Arthropoda; class Malacostraca; order Decapoda; family Palinuridae; genus Panulirus; species Panulirus ornatus. The sequence continues at coordinate 1,006,106 of NC_092296.1, forward strand.
GTGTGGTGGGGTGGCATTGGGAATGAATAAAGGCAGACAGTATGAATTATGTACATTTGTATATATGTATATGTCTATGTGTTTATATTTATGTCTATGTTGAGTTGTATAGGTATGTATATGTTCGTGTGTGGACGTGTATGTATATACATGTGTATGTGGGTGGGTTGGGCCATTCTTTCGTCTGTTTCCTTGCGCTACCTCGCAAACGCGGGAGACAGCGACAAAGTAAAAAAAAAAAAAAAAAAAAAAAAAAAAATATTTCACTAATGTTTTGTCCCCATATTCCATAACTTGCTAGTGGTCTTGCATTTGCCAGTATTGTTAATATTGACAGTCAGATTCCAAGGAATATTTCTGAAGACGAATGATGATCAAATGTACTTTATACTGGTTTTACTGTAATTTATGCTTTTTTTTTTTTTTTTTTTTTTTTTTTTTTTTTTTTTTTTTTTTTAGTGTTGATAACTGTACTTAACTCATAAAACTCCTTTGTAAATAGGTTTTCCTGTGGTGAGTTATGTTCTATCCTTGCCTCTTGGCAAAATTGTTGGAGCATTAGATAGAAGTAGTTGGAAGGAACATAGAAGGCACATTAGGTAGAAGTAACAGGTTGGAACATTAGGTAGAAGCCTCTGAAAACAGTGTGCTTGAGTTGCCCACTGCCAGTGGCCTGTTAAGGTGAAGGCCACCAAAGGCTTAGAGGCAGCACTGGAGTTCACCAGTTATAAGTACCATTTTGGCATAGATATCCTCTTGAGGGAATTATCAAAGGGAACCTGCATCAGAGATGTAGGTAGACTAACCATTAAAGTGAGATTTGGCCGCTATGGGAAACAATAAACACACATGAAAAAAGAATGTTCCACTCCCCATACTTGTTTGCCATTTCCTGTGTTAGTGTATGTTTTTCTTGCTTTTTCCATGTTGTCTACACCAAATACTGATTAAGAACAGCCTTATTTGGTCACCTCTACTGTGTAGCTGTCTAAAGAGATAAAATTTCAGTTTCTTTTAGCTGTTTTATGGTTTGTGAGTTTGATTAAAGTTCCATTATTTTTATCGTGAAATGAACGTGGTTATAGAAATTGACAAAATATGATTGTGTAATTGCTTTTATGCTTATTTCTAAAGATTGCTTGTTTAGATTTTTGTTTAATTTGTGATATGATAGTGATATTAGATAATGGATAATAGAAGGTTAAGAAATCAAGTTTTATATTATAAAGAAATACAAGTTTTATTCTGTGCCACACATTAAGATCGGTTGCAGTTCTTGGAATTGATACCATTTTAGATCATACTTCTATCTTATTTTAGCATTTCTTTAGATATCACTTGTTTTGATTAAAAGTTCCATCTTACTATCTGGGAGTTATTGATTTAACAATTTACGGATGAATTAGTGAGATAAGTCATCATTAAGTGGATGATTTAATTGTATATTTGGTATTTGTTGTTCAAAATTGAATAAGAACATTTTGTAAATAGTGATTGTACCTAGATATGTCGTATATAAAGAAGTTCCTACATTGACTTTTAGAATTTAGAGTACTTGTAGCTCTCCTTTGACTGCAAATTTATTTGGATGTCTTGGTATATGTGAAATGGAGTTGATGTAATGATTATGTTATACACTGCAATTCATGATGCCAAATGGCTTGAAGGTATTAAGGAAACTCAAAGGAACAAATAGGAGTTAAATACTCTTGATTAGTTTTCATAGTCTCTTTCATGAAGAAGCCTTTTGAAACTAATGGAGAAGAGTAAACACACAGCTTTTGTGTTCAGTTTTCTTGCAGCCTTTTAATGATCACAGTATAGTTACTAGCATGTTCCTTAGATCCACCAGACAGGATTTATAGATCCACCAACTTTAGTTGTTGGCCATTGTCGGTGAATGAGTCATTGGCATGCAAGACAAAGGCACCTCCTCCTGCTGGCTAGGCCTCCCCAGTCACACTTGACCATCCTTTACAGGTGTGGGAAAGAATTGTCTTGCTTGTTCTGCAGACATGTGTGAGTGTACTGGGGTGATTGGTCAGTGTTGGGGACATAAATACGATTCAGATTTTGATGTACACATAGTACTTTTAGAGTAATTTACATTGCCAGTTATCTTTTCAGCTGCTGAAATGTGTTTTGGACAGCAATAAACGAGTGCAAGAAGCAGCATGCTCTGCTTTTGCAACCCTTGAAGAAGAAGCATGTACTGAATTGGTTCCATACCTGGCTGACATCCTCAAAACATTAGTTTTTGCTTTCAAGAAATATCAGGTTGGTGACATGCATGTAGTAGAACTTAATTGTAACCAATAAACAACCCTTTCAGTGTCAGTTAAAGATACGAGTTCTCATGATTAAGGCCATTTTGAAATGTCATACGTGATGGTGAGGCAGTAGCTTACACATTCACACAGATTGCATAGTTGATTTTAAGTTTGACTAGAGTCCAGTTACAAGCCCTTACATAAGAAAAATGCAGTTATATATGATCAGAAATTATTCCTCTTATGTACTCGTTTGAAAAATATTGATCTGAAGGGTAGGAGCACGGTAATTCAGGCTCTGGAAATGGGGCATTCTACACTGTTGTTAGCATGTTCCATTTTATTTTTATTTTTTCTAGGCAGTGCCTATATGTACAAACTGCTCTTGCATTTGGAATGCCCAGATGAAATATCCCTAGATTGATTCTGCTTTGTGTTATTTCCTAGAACCCATATCCAGATGTTTCTATTGCATTTTTTTATGCTTGAGAATTTTTATAGTTTTCATGGACTAATCTGAATATTTTCTTTCAGGCAAAAAATCTTCTCATACTGTATGATGCCATAGGTACTCTAGCAGACTCGGTTGGAAATTATCTGAATAAGGAAGAGTACATACAGATGCTCATGCCACCATTGATAGAAAAGTGGAATGTACTGAAGGATGAAGATAAGGACCTCTTTCCCCTGCTAGAGGTAAGGACCAGTTTTAGCCTTTGAAATCTGCTGAGGATGCTGCCTTTTCATTGCCATCCTATAAGCATTACATAAGCAGTATCCTGCACACATGACTGTTGCAGCCTAGTTTCCTATTGTACATATATTGTCTTTCAGGTAAATGTATGCTCAGGTTTATGGCTTATGTTTGTGAAATTGTGTGTAGTACTTTCAGACTAGCGAAAGTTATTGTGCGTATTTAGAACTCTACATAAGATTTTATTATATATAGTCCATTTAACTGCTACTTGACATATGTATGCCCTTTTTTTTAAGTCGGGTATTCCATCCTTTTTCAGCACACAGCGGTCTCTCATTTTAATTTATGCTGCAAAGTGAGAGGGCTAGGGAGAATGATTTGGTAAACAGAGAAGAGGTAGTAAAAGCTTTGCGGAAGATGAAAGCCGGCAAGGCGGCGGGTTTGGATGGTATTGCAGTGGAATTTATTAAAATCACATGTTTACCAAATGGCGTCCTAGCTTCATCTCTTCGATGTATATCAACTGACTGTTATATTTCTCTCTTGTGTCTCCCCTGATGATGTGATTATTACACGAAAGTGCACTTGGGAACTTTTCGTGTTTCATTTTCCCCGTGGACTCATAGGAATATCTTGATCACACGCAAAATTGTGATCCTTTCCAATATATATATATATGTTTCTCCCCTATCCCTGGGGATAGGGGAGAAAGAATACTTCCCATGTATTCCCTGCGTGTCGTAGAAGACGACTAAAAGGGGAGGGAGCAGGGAGCTGGAAATCCTCCCCCTCTCATTTTTTTTAATTTTCCAAAAGAAGGAGCAGAGAAGGGTGCCAGGTGAGGATGTTCCCTCAAAGGCCCCAGTCCTCTGTTCTTAACGCTACCTCGCTAACGTGGGAAATGACGAATAGTATGAAAAAAAAAATATATATATATATATATATATATATATATATATATATATATATATATATATATATATATATATATATATTTTCTTTCTTTTAAACTATCTGCCATTTCCCGCATTAGCGAGGTAGCGTTAAGAACAGAGGACTGGGCCTTTGTGGAATATCCTCGCCTGGCCCCCCTCTGTTCCTTCTTTTGGAAAATTAAAAAAAAAGAAAAAAAAATATGAGAGGGGAGGATATTCCCTCAGAGACCCAGTCCTCTGTTCTTAACGCTACCTTGCTAACGTGGGAAATGGCGAATAATTTGAAAAATATATATATATATATAGGGAGCTGTGGTTTTAAAGCATCACACATGCCAGCTAAGAATGGATGTGAGCATGTGCGGCCTTTCTTTGTATGTTCCTAGTTGGAAACGGCAATCAAAAATGGAGAAAAAAATACCACACAAGGTAGCACCAGGAACAGATGAACAAAGGCCACCTCTACTCACATCCATTCTCTGTCATGTGTAATACACTGAAACTATAGCTCTCCCTCTACAACCAGGCTCTGTTTATATGAATTACACCCTTTTTATCCATATTTTCATTTTTATTATTGTATATTTTAGCATCATTCTTCATTTTCTCAGTAGTTTTGATATATTTCTTTTTGGTGATTCTTTGGCAGTTCCATTTATGCTTGTCATATTTATGTGTTTATATATTATATGCTGTTGCCCAGAAGACTGTTAACATATTGGCAGAAGATTTACCAGATTGTTGTGGCATACAGATTTCAATTTGATTGCAAGTCTACCATTTGATTTTTATTTTATTTAGAATTTACTCCTTGCATGTTTTATGATTTATTGTATGCATCTAGTCCTGTTTTATATTTCATGTGATGATCAACTTCACAGTGCTTGTCAAGTGTGGCAACAGCTCTACAGTCAGGATTCTTGCCATATTGTGGTCCTGTTTACCAGCGGTGTGTCTCATTAGTGGAGCAGACACTCAATCAGACAATGGTGAGATGTCTTTTCTGTTTGTTCATACCATGAACACTGTTTTTTGCATTTTTTTTTTTTGCATGATCACTGGTAGAATCATTATTAAACCCTTGGAAACAAGATTTTTATATTTTGCACAGAGGTTCCAGGAAGAAACATTTAAGTTAGTACTTCAGAATTCTCTTGGAAGGTTTGGTGATTTTGCAAGTGATATATACTAAAAAGTGGCATTGTTTGCATACAGTCAATCAGACTTAAAGTATAATGTACTGAAACCAAAGTCCACTTTCCATAGCCATGCCCTGCATACTGCTTCATGGTGTACTTCACCTGTCGATATTTCTTGTTTCAACCCACTGATAGCATACTCATACACCACATCAATCCAGTTTCACTCTGTCAGTCTCTAGAAATATCAGAAGTATATATCATCATCTGTCCTTTCCCACTTCCTAGTTTTTCCTTCCTTTTCAATCACCCTCGCTTCTGTAATTTTTCATAGTTTCTTGTCAGAGTTAATCTTCCCCTCACTAACAGTTGTATTTATGTATTGTATCAGAGGTAGAAAAATTTATGCAAGATTTTCTCTTGCTGATAGATAAGATATGTAGATAGGGATGGGGTTTGATTGGTGTTGAAGAAAATAGTCTGGTAAATAAAATGTAATTAAAGTATACTGGGTAGGTTCAGACATATAGAGTATGATGGAAGGAAGACTGACTCAGACAGTTTACCTGTTGGAATCAAAGAAAGGAAATGAGGAGGGGGAAACCAAGGAGGAAATTATAGTCCACTCTTATGTTTGTGCTGGCATGTTCGGTTTGTCTTCATCACAGTGTTATTAGACATACTTAAGGAATTCCTCACTTTTGAAGAGTCAGTCCCACAATTTAGCTTGAATTAGTTCTAGTTCGTCTGTTGCAATTTATCTTTTTCTTCCTCATACTCATAAAGCCATGAAAGAGAAAATGATTACCAGAAGAGCTAACACCACTTTATCTTGTCTTTGTCTTTCATCAAAACCTGATAAATCTTGTTCATAGGAGTAGGAAAATTTACAGTTCATATTTACAAATCATATTATGAGGGTTAATATTTGTACCTTACCAGGTGTATGGTAAAAATGCAGAGATGATAAGTACTGTTGGTATTTGGTAGTCTCTTGAGGGATAGCATGCATGTTTCTGGATACCACGACAAAAATCATAAAAGATGAAAGATGACACTGGATATCTTTCTTTAAATGAGCGAGAGAATTTTTAATGCTCACATTTAAGAGGAAGTAAGCTCAGAGATGGAAATTTGGACCATCACATTCAAAGGATTAAGGTTCATCCAGGGCTTGTTTCATTCAGAAAATCCCAAGGTTTTGAAGTACTATGTAAAGTGTGTATTATCTGTGATCTTTCAACAGCTGTTGAATCATAGTTGGGGATCATATGGGTGACCCTACTGCACATCTCTCTCCCTCCTAATAACTTCGTTCCACCCATTCCATTCCACCACCACTTCTAGCCATGTGGCTATTTTGATTAAGTTTCCTTTAAATGTTGTTGGTATTACCTTTATTTTGGTTACATTTGTTTTGTCAGATTATTAAGGGATGACAAACCTAGTGCCCCTCCCAGTTCATCCCAACCTAACCTAACCCTCTCTACCCGTCCACTCCACCACCACCTAAACCTCCATCAGTATGCTTTTCATTTAATTAAATATCATCTACAATCCTTATAATGTGGCAACAGCTGATGAATTAGAAAATTCATTCCACCTCTTTCCATGCAAGTGATATCTCATGCCCACATCACCATCTCTTTCAGTACCTTTTTTTGCCGAGTTTTCATGAAGTGCTGATGTTGTCTAAATTTTGTCATGACTGCCGTATGCAGATGGTATGTTTCAGTTTTAGTGTGTCCATAAGACTTGCATTTGAAAAATTTGCACAGCATCTTAAAGTCCTGTATGGCATGAGCATAGGAAAATTTTGAACAAGAGTGTAACCCCCCTTTAAAGCATGGGCATAAGTTGGTAACAGGCCTTAAAGGAATGTAACCCAATGCAACTCGTGGTACAGCAGTCCCTTGCCAACTATGTGATGTGTTCATGGAAGACCCCTTGGTTGCTAGAACTGCTGTTGGCAAGGTAATAGGCATGTGGGAAATGGTAAGTTAGGTGGAGGGACCCTATCTATCGATATCTCTGACACTTGTTTCAATTGGAACTCCCTCAAAGTAGTTGCCATGGCAAGAGTCTCCTTAACTAAAGAACTCCAGTGCCCCTTGAAAGATGAATCCTGGTAAACACTTCTTAATTGCATGTAATACTTCGAAACAGCAAGTTTGAATTACTATGGCTTATACCATTGACAGATACCAAAATGTCTTGCAACGAACACTGCATTTTTGCCACTTTGGAAGGATAATGAGTAAGTCCATGTTTTGCTCTAAATGTATCACTTTCCATGTCCTCTCTGGGTCACCATCACCTATATTAATAGCTATAGGAATGGAGGCTATACTTTGCTATGTATAAAGGGCAAAAAAACAAAAAACGAAAAGTAAAGGTATTTGTATTAAAAGTTTGTATGAAGATCACTTGTGGATGTGGAGTTCCTCATTTGGCACAAGTCACAGTAAGAAAGAACACTGCTGGCAAAGCATGGGTGATAAGGACAAGATGACAAGACTTCATTTATGTATTTGTGTATGCATCTTGCCAGCACCCAGCAGGATTCTACTGGGCTTGGATAGATACACCCTGTGGTTGTGTGACACTCCTCTGTTACGGCAAGGAAGCACTGATACTCAGGACTTTCTGCTTCAGTTTGTAACGTGGATCTCATTGTTTTTAGCGTGCATAATCAGAACCAAGCTTGATAATGCTGCAGTGTGCATGGGACATCCCTTGTATAGTGTTTGGGGGTTGACATGCTGTCAGTGGGCTGGAATTGGGCATCTTAGGAAAATAGTCTATGGGGTTTCTTTGTGGATAGTACATTTTGGTGTATATATTTATAGTCACCATAGGACTAATTTTTATGTGAAAGTCCTGGCGTTACCCAGAACTTTTCTAACTGCTCTTTGATGCGACTTGTATCTAATAATCTAAGCGCTTGACACATATCATGATTTACTTTTAACCTAGTACAGTGAGCATAATAAGCATGAAAAGGTTTTTAATACAATCGAGTTGATGAGTGGCCTTTGTGACAGTATATTTATTAGTGATTTCACAAATCCATAGAGACTGCCAAGATTTTTCTCGTTCTTGTTGACTGGTAAGTTTTTATTTGTTACTTTCATATTGATGCATGGTCTATTTATAGCAATCATCTTTTCTCTAGATACAAAGCCCTTTGTCTTAGTTTTTGTTCAAATATTTTAGGAAGCTTTGAAACCTTAAAAGATAAATGAATCTAATTGTTGATAGTATTAAACTGAAAACAAAACATTTGTTTTCCCCATTAGGAAATATATACATACCACAAGTAATTGCTTGCTCTCAGTGAGTAACTTTCTAGCCTACTTGATGTTATGTTGTCCCCTCCGAGTAACTACCACGCCCTTCTTCAATAGATTTTTTACCTTAATTAACATTTATGCTGTTATTTATTGGCCGAGACATCCTCACTTTCATCCGTCAAAACTTTGATCCTTACATATTCCCCTCACCACCCATTCTCCTTCCTTCACATTATTTTTTTTTTTTTTTCATACATATTTGCCTTCCCTGCATAGCGAGGTAGCATATTTTTTTTTTTTTTCGCCTTATGCAGAGCATGTAATAAAGTTTTGTATGCAGTTGAACTGAGTTCAGTTATAATTGGATCCAATTGCTGTTAAGTACATTTCGCAGTAATTAGATACTTTACGTTAATTTCAGGCCCATGCACAAAATCCTGGGCAGTTTGAAGCTGCAGATAAGGACTTCATGATCGTATCACTGGACCTGTTGTCTGGGTTAGCAGAGGGACTTAATGGTCATGTGGGACAGCTGGTTCAGCAGTCTAATATTATGCAGCTGCTTTACCAGGCAATGCAGGTACAACAGATGGGGTGTGTGTGCATGTGTAACTTAACCAGGTTAGGTTATCATAAGTGTAGAATGGTGTGTTAGCCATTGTGTTTCAGTATATTGATATATATGTTGGTTTGCTTTCATAGTAATTTTTTCTTTCTCTTAGGTTATTTTCAGTAGTTACTAATACATATTGTGATTGTAATTAGATATGAAAAGTCCTTAGTTTTTGCATATAGTATTAAGAGTCATAGATTAATAAATCCCAAAATCCCTGAATCTAACCCCATGAAAATTTCTAACAGGACCCCATGCCAGAAGTTAGACAAAGCTCCTTTGCACTACTGGGTGACCTGACCAAAGCATGTTTCCAGTATGTGGCTCCTTGTATATGTAAGTAGATTTTTTTTTAGTTTATTTAACAAATTTGGTAAGACTATTCATGTATTTATGTAGTAAAACTAATGTATTAGTTATGTGGTTGTTCTAATATTTGAGGTAAAGTTTTTTTTTTTTTTTTTTTTAGTTTACTGCTTGCTTTATAAAATGGGAATATAGTTTTTATGATTGTAGTGTTTTCTTCATATTTAATTTTTCAGTTAGTCCTTTGTAATTATACTTGTGATAGAAATAAAGAGTATCAAAGAAAGATTATCCCTGGGGATAGGGGAGAAAGAATACTTCCCACGTATTCCCTGCGTGTCATAGAAGGCGACTAAAAGGGGAGGGAGCGGGTGGCTGGAAGTCGTCCCCCCCCCCCCCCCCCCCCCCCCCCAAAAAAAAAAAAAAAAAGAAGAAGAAGAAGAAGGAACAGAGAAGGGGGCCAGGTGAGGATATTCCCTCTAAGGCCCAGTCCTCTGTTCTGAACGCTACCTCGCTAATGCGGGAAATGGCAAATAGTATGAATGAAAAGAAAAGAAAAAGAAATATAGACAAGGGATTTGTAAATTTGATTGTTACTAAGTCCTGTAAGTTAACTCCAACAGTGCATCTGGATTGTGTATTTGTATATACAGGATCCTCTATGAACCCTTTTATTGCACTGTGCAACTTTCAAGGGTGTATGTAGTCAAGTACACCATGCTATGGTTATGGCTCTCATCCATCACCCCTTCATTTATATTCCCAGCTGATGTTTGATTCCGTAAGTTAGTCATAGATGTTACCAGGAACTGTACAACACACCGGAAAAGAAAAATATGTACCATTGTCACTTATAAATCATATGAAAATGAAACTGCATTCTCATAGTAGGAAGGAGATTTATGGATTTTTTCATGAAATTAAGATTTATTCTATGTAGATAATGTTCTGTCTTTAAGGTGAATACATGAATATTTATGAATTGTAAAAAAAAAAAAAAAAAAAAAAAAAAAAAAAAAAAAAAGACGGGTAGATTATATGTTTGCTATGTGTGAAATCCTAACTGGAGAAATCCATAATGTGTTTAGATTGATACAAATCACTCTTACAAAAAACTCATTATCATATATTTACATAAATAACAAGGCTCCATGCCACCTGCTAGAGTACGCATTCATCATATCTTTGCCATTCAACACTAGTATAGATGAAAGCTTATTATTTTTCTGGGAGTATGTATAACAGTCTACTTGTCTACATCTCTGAGCCCTGTTCTCTGGCAACTCCTTTGAGGGGGTGGCCTCGGCAAAGGAGTCTCCACAGCTGTTGAATTCCAGTGCTGCTGCTTACCCTTTAGTGTCTCACCTGTAATAGGCCTCTGGCAGAGGGCAGCTCCAAGCACAGTGTTTTCAGTTTCTTCTCTCTGATGTTGCTACCATCTACTACCTGATGTGGCTGCCTTATGTTCTTGCTTTATTTTTTAGAGTTATATGTGATAGAGACATCTGTAAGGGAGAAAAAAATTCTTTTTTTTTTTTTTTATTGAAATATGGAAAACAAAAACATTTCACAGTGAAAGGGTGAAGTTATCCCCCTCAGTTCATTTGATTCTTGGTTGTAGATTAGGAAATGCACTGAAATGGAGTATTTTATGATTTAGACATTTTCTGATTGTTCTCCCTTCACTCATTATCCATTGTACCAAAGTCTATACTCTCTGTACTCCTTCCTTGACATTCCTTAGCTGATCTTTATTATCATTGAGGCTCCTATTAAACTTTGTAAAATTGTCTCCATTGCTTGAATTCTACGTTTACTCATTAAGCCATTCTATGTATTGAGACTCATCATTACAAAGATAGATAGTAGTTACAGTTACACAGTTCTTAGTATACCTTACCACACTGTATTGATCTCATTTTCATATTACTCTCGCTCATATTATATATTGACTACAAATTGTGCTGTTTTCCCTGGGGATAGGGGAGAAAGAATACTTCCCACGTTTTCCCTGCGTGTTGTAAAAGGTGACTAAAAGGGGAGGGAGCTGGGGGCTGGAAATCCTCCCCTACCTTTTTTTTTTTAATTTTCCAAAAGAAGGAACAGGGAAGGGGGCCAAATGAGGATATTCCCTCTAAGGCTCAGTCCTCTGTTTGTAACACGAGGTAAGACTTCCATCTATTTCATCTATATTCTCTTATGTTTTCCAGAATATGGAGATGATTATTAATTCAAACATTTGGTAAGAACTTCCTGAAGAGAATTGTTTAGATAGAATACATGAAAAATACAATTTGATGTATCATTCTCCGATTATAATTTGAATGTTTTGAAATGATCAAAAGCATTCATGTGCTAGGAGAGAGATTTTCCTCTGATTTTCTAAATGTTTAGGTCATTATTAGGAGAACAGTAAAGGAAAGATCATAGGTGGTTGACAGCTACTGACCAGGGAGGTATGCTACTGGTACTACCCACATGGGTATCGAGAAGGTTAGTGACTGCTGTGTAGTAAGCCAGCACTTAAGAGACTCAAGTTGCGCTCCTCTGACCCAGTTAGCTGTCTTTTCTTTCCACCTCACCCACACATGGACTAATGGTGTTCTCTCCACAAACATACAAGCTCTCCTTGTCAGATGACACTTTACAGCATTTTACTCTCACAGCTGATTCTTTGGAACTAGATTTTCCTGCAATGACCGCTGGGCACTAACTCTCCCTTTTGACAAAATGGTAAGAGTAATGTAGATATAAGTAGTCATTAGAAACATTAGGCAGGAGCATTGGATAGAAGTTGGTAGGAACATTTGGTGGAAAGATTAGCTAGAAGTAGTAGGTAGAAGTTGGTAGGAACATTAGATGGGAGCATTAGCTGGAAGTAGTAGGTAGTAACATTAAGTTGAAGTAGTTGGTCAGAACTTTAGGTAGGAGCCTCTGGAAACATTGCACCTGAGTTGCCATTTGCTTGTTAATGGTGAGGCAGAAAAGGCCAAGAAGTGGCACTGGGGTTCACCGGTTATGGATACTTTAAACATGGCCACCCACTTCAGGGACTTCCTGGCAGAAACAGGCATTGAGATATAGTGAAGGAGACAAACTTTCTTCTGACAAGTATTAGAATAGCTTTTAAGTAAATGGATAAGAGATTGTTTAGCAAGCTGTTTTTATAGTGCATAAGGCAAAACAGATTGTGCTTCTAAAGTTTGGTCACTGCACGTAAAGAATCACAAAAAGCCAGGAGAGAATGTCCATAGGAAGGCAATGAAGATAGTACCAGAATTAAGAGAACTCATGGTAGGACTAGATGGAATGAAAAAGTAATGGGGTGTATGAGAAATAACGGAATGTAAAGATGAATTGTGTTGTAATGGAGTGAATGAAACATAGTACTTTAAGGTGGTTTGGGCTTGGGGAAAGAATGCTAGACTGGAGTTCACAGGGAGAGTGTTTGATAGTATGATTAAGGAAGTTGGCACGAGAGGAAGACCACCTGCGACATGGGGAAGTAGATTGGAAGAGAAATGTTAGGAGAATGCATGAAATGGTATTTGTGAGGGAGGCATATAATGATGGGAAAAGGGAAACTTTTTGTCATGGCCACCCCTTTGATGCGAGTTCCTGGAGGGAATGGGCGTCAGATATAGACATAAAGTTAGAGGAGAGACTTGAATCTTTAAATTTGTCCACCATCCAAGAGAGAAAAGTGAGGGGTGTCCTGATCATAACCTTTAAGTTGTTAAACCAAATTGATGATGTTGATGTAACAATTCTTTCAAAGAAGTAGTGTAGGACAATCAGAGGACATACCATTAAATTGAGTAAGAAACTTGGTGAAAGATGTATGCAAAGAAATACTTTTATGGTGTGGTAAAAGATATGTGGAAAGAAATACTTTTATGGTGTGTGGTGTGAGAGTAGTGAATGGATGGAATTAACTGAAAGAGGTTGTGGAAAATGTGGACATGTTACAGAATTTTGAAAGGTTTTATGGTAGTAGAGAATGTTAGAAGAGTTGGTGCCTCACAAATGTAAAACACCATCCCTGTTTAATATTATACTTGATTGCTGTTTCCTGTGTCAGTGAGGTAGCACCAGGAAACAGATGAAGAATGGCCCATTCATTCATACACACACATTTTTTTTTATTATTATTATTATTATACTTTGTAGCTGTCTCCTGCTTTAGCAAGGTAGTGCAAGGAAACAGATGAAAGAATGGCCCAACCCACCCACATACACATGTATATACATACACGTCCACACACGCACATATACATACCTATACATCGCAACATATATATATATATATATATATATATTTTTTTTTCTTTTCTTTTTCTTTCAAACTATTTGAAAAAAAAAGAAAAAAATATATATATATATATATATATATATATACGTTGCGATGTATGAAACATAGTACTTTAAGGTGGTTTGGGCTTGGGGAAAGAATGCTAGACTGGAGTTCACAGGGAGAGTGTTTGAAGTATAAAAAAAAAAGAAAAAAAAAAAAATATATGTGAATAAGAGCAAGGTTATTAGGTACAGTAGGGGTGAGGGTCAAGTCAATTGGGAGGTGAGTTTGAATGGAGAAAAACTGGAGGAAGTGAAGTGTTTTAGATATCTGGGAGTGGATCTGTCAGCGGATGGAACCATGGAAGCGGAAGTGGATCATAGGGTGGGGGAGGGGGCGAAAATTTTGGGAGCCTTGAAAAATGTGTGGAAGTCGAGAACATTATCTCGGAAAGCAAAAATGGGTATGTTTGAAGGAATAGTGGTACCAACAATGTTGTATGGTTGCGAGGCGTGGGCTATGGATAGAGATGTGCGCAGGAGGATGGATGTGCTGGAAATGAGATGTTTGAGGAAAATGTGTGGTGTGAGGTGGTTTGATCGAGTAAGTAACGTAAGGGTAAGAGAGATGTGTGGAAATAAAAAGAGCGTGGTTGAGAGAGCAGAAGAGGGTGTTTTGAAATGGTTTGGGCACATGGAGAGAATGAGTGAGGAAAGATTGACCAAGAGGATATATGTGTCGGAGGTGGAGGGAACGAGGAGAAGAGGGAGACCAAATTGGAGGTGGAAAGATGGAGTGAAAAAGATTTTGTGTGATCGGGGCCTGAACATGCAGGAGGGTGAAAGGAGGGCAAGGAATAGAGTGAATTGGAGCGATGTGGTATACAGGGGTTGACGTGCTGTCAGTGGATTGAATCAAGGCATGTGAAGCGTCTGGGGTAAACCATGGAAAGCTGTGTAGGTATGTATATTTGCGTGTGTGGACGTGTGTATGTACATGTGTATGGGGGGGGGTTGGGCCATTTCTTTCGTCTGTTTCCTTGCGCTACCTCGCAAACGCGGGAGACAGCGACAAAGTATAAAAAAAAAAAAAAAAAAATATATATATATATATATATGTACACACACAGACATATACATATATACACATGTACACAATTCATACTGTCTGCCCTTATTCATTCCTGTCGCCGCCCCACTACACATGAAATAACAACCCCCTCCCCCCTCATGTGCGCGAGGTAACGCCAGGAAAAGACAACAGAGGCCACATTCGTTCACACTCAGTCTCTACCTGTCATGTATAATGCACCGAAACCACAGCTCCCTTTCCACATCCAGACCCCACAGAACTTTCCATGGTTTACCCCAGACACTTCACATACCCTGGTTCAATCCATTGACAGCACGTCGACCCCGGGATACCACATCGTCCCTAATTCACTCTATTCTTTGCACACCTTTCACCCTCCTGCATGTTCAGGCCTCAGTCACTCAAAATCTTTTTCACTCCATCTTTCCACTTCCAATTTGGTCTCCCACTTCTCCTTGTTCCCTCCACCACTGACACATATATCCTCTTTGTCGATCTTTCCTCACTTATTATCTCCATGTGACCAAACCATTTCCAAACACCCTCTTCTGCTCTCTCAGCCACACTTTTTATTACCACACATCTCTCATACCCTTTCATTACTTATTCGATCAAACCACCTCACACCACATATTCTCGTCAAACACCTCATTTCCAGCACATCCACCCTCCTCTGCACAACTCTATCTATAACCCATACTTGCTTACGTTCATCCATTGCTGTCACTACCTCATCAGTACACACACAAAATCACTACCTCATCAGTACACACACAAATTTATCACAATTATTAAAATGTAATAATCAAAATTTCTAATGTTGCTAAAGTTCTGTTATTTGTTTATGTTGGATGTTTTTTGTCTGATGTAATTTTTTCTCTTTCAGCTGAATTTATGCCTATTCTTGGTCAAAACTTGAATCCTGAATTGATATCAGTATGCAACAATGCAACGTGGGCCATAGGTGAAATATCTGTGAAGCTTGGTGAGTACCATTTATTGAGTTTTGCTTCAGCTGTACTTCTTTTGCCAGAGATTTAAGTCTTAAACTTAGTTTCTTAACTTTATAGATGCTTTTTCTTGTTGTAACATTTTCAGTTTTTGTAATGCTCCCAGTTTTTATAGTATAATTTCCTCTTTTTTTTTTCTTCTTCTTTTCATATGTAATATAAACTCCATAATCCCTTTAACCTTTCCAATTTTTTCATCCTGCAAATTATTTATATAAGTACCTCTTGTAATATACCAGAAAGATGATAAACAAAAATATAATAAACCTAGCAAAATGATTGGAAAGATAATTTAACACCTTGACAAGTGAAACACAAATAGTGCTAGGTTTAAGCACAGTAAGTTTTAAAGGAGGATTAGGTGAATGTCTGAAAGCTGCTCCAGATGAACGAATGCTGAAAGGGGCATGCTGTAAGTGTGGTTGTAGAGAATAATAGTGCCTTTATCTATCTATCTATATCTCTGATGCCTGTTCCCTCCGGGAACTCCCATCAGGGGATGGCCATGGCAGAATAGTCTCCATTTATCCTTGTCCTTACATGCTTCCCTCACATATGCCATTCCATGCATTTTTCCTCTGTTTCTCTCCCTCCAGTATTCCTCCATCCTATTTCCCCATGTCACAGGTGGTCTTCCACTCACTCCAACCTCTGATTGTACTAATATACACTCCTTGTAAACTTTCCAGTCTTGCATTCTTTCCACATGCCCAAACCACCTCAAAGTATTACTTTTCACCCATTGTACCACTCCACAATTCACTCCCTTTGCATTCCTTGCCATATCACATCTCTCATACACCCTTTCATTATTTTCTTCAATCCATCTAGTCACATCACATGCTCTTCTCAAAAACCTCATTTTCACACCCTGGATTATTTACCTCTGTTCCTCATTCCATGTCCATGTTTTGGCTGCATAGGTCAGGGTTGGGATGATTTTGCTGTCCCTAATCCTCTCTTCACTTCCATACTTACTCCTCTACCCTTCATTATTCTGCTAAAGTACCCATTTACTCCTGTACCCTGTACTGCTCTCTCCCTTATCTCTCCTTCCATATCATCACATTTACCCAGTGAAGCTCTCAGATACTTAAATTCCCTCACTTCTTCCAGTGTTTTTCTCCCCATATCCACAGCATAATTTAGTATACTTTCTTGTTTCCCTCTGTATTGTTTTACAAAACTTATAATTTCACTGTTTCCTTTCAAACACCATTACTCTTACTTGCATTTACATTCAATCTCTAATTCTTACACACATCATAAAACACACTCAATCTTCTGCAACTCATCTTCACTCTCCTCAAACATTACAGTATCATCTGCCACTGCACCCCTTTTCCCTAATTTTGCTTTTCTTTTTTATCACTCCATCCATACATAGATTAAAAAGCCATGCCTCACACCTACATGTTTCTTAAAACTTTCATGCAGCTCTTCATCCTCTCTTGCACACACATTTTCTCCTCTACAGAGGGCTTTTACACCTTTCAGCATTTGTCTCCCAATACCATATATCCTTAACACATCCTACAAAGCATTCCACTCGACTGTCATATGCTTTCTATAGATCCATAGAAGCTTTAAGATAAGTGGTATCTTCAGGGATTGTTGCATGCTTTGCTATTTAGCAAAGTATGATTGTAGGTTACATGTTGATAGATGGTAAAGAGAGAGAGAGTAGCTACCTGCCAACAGGCTCTCTAACATTTTGCTGTATAGCAGGGCTAGCAACATCTAAAATTGCCAAGGAATTTATGTAAGCCATATAACTTCGTACAGGTTATCCATAAAGGAACAAGATGAAATAGTTCATTGGAGTGTATAATGTCGAAGTGGAATAGAATAGGATACAGCAAACTTGATGTTTGCAAGGTGACCAACATGAAATTTCTCTTTGACGAAACATATTTGAATGAGATCAATAGATCATCCTGCCAACCTCATATCTGAACAGGAGAGTCATGAAAAGGGTCATAAGATTCACCCAGAAATAACTGCCAACTCAGTCTTCACTTCCATTGATACAAACAATGCAATTAAATCCTTAAAGAACTATCCTGGTATAGGCCTTGATAGCATATGAACCACCCAGGTATAGGCCTTGTTAGCATATCAAACTTTCAACCAAAACTCTTGGGTCTATTTGCCATCTGCATCCAAGCACATACATGTTCTTCAGCCACTCCTAAAACCTTCCAAGCCTCCCAGCTCCTCCTCCTCCTACTGTTACCCTATGTCACTTCTGTCCTCTGTATCCAAACTCATAGAGTTCTGATCCACAGGAGAATCAAACAGAACATCTCATTCTCACTAGCACAACATGGCTTTAATAAGTTGGGAGGTGATAAAGGATAGGGTGATGGGGAAAAGAAGTTAACAGTTGCTATAAAAAGGGAATGTGTGTGGTTGGGTGATATATGAGAGAAAATAGCTGAAGTTTAGAGAAAGGTACAGAAGCTTAAATATATGGCAAATTAGGGTTAGGTTGAGCCAGTGTCAGCAGACTTGAGGGAGAATAAGAAAATGTGGAAGGAACTAGGTAATGTGATGAGAACAAATGGAAGCATCACTGAAGGGGGCAAACAGGAAAGTGGTAACCAGTAGAGATGGGGTGAAGAGATAAGAGTGAGGAGTTGAAAGATTGTTGAATGTTTTTGATGGCATGTAAAATGAATTTGATGTTGGGTGGCAGACATCAGACATTTATGTCATATAGGTATGAAAGGTGGGAAAATCATGGTAAGTGGTTTGATGAAAAGAGAATTGCTGGTAACCTTTTGTCAGATGAAGTGTGGAAAGGTGGCTGGAATGTATGGGATTGCAATTGAACATCTTCAGAAAGAGTGTGATTATGTTGTTCATAGGTTGTAGGATTTTCATTGCATGTGAAACATGTGGGGTAAACCATGGAAATGTTTGTGGGACCTGGATGTGGATAAGGAACTGTGGCTTCAGTGAATTACACATGGCAGCTAGAGACTGAGTTTGAATGAATGTGGCCTTTTTTGTCCAATTTCCTGGTGCTCCCTCGCTGATGCAGGGGTGGTGATGCTGTTTCTTGTTGGGCTGGGTGGTGCCAGGAATGGATGAAGGCAAGCAAGTATGAATATGTACATGGGATATGGAGAAAGAATGCTGCCCATATATACCCTGCAAACAGTAGAAAGTGACTAAGAGGGGTGGGAGCAAGCGGCTGAAAACCCTCCCTTCATGTATCACTTTCAAATAAAAGGAATAGACCAAAGAGTCATACAGAGGATATAGTGAGTTAATTTTTTCTTTTTTTTTTTGGGGGGGGGGGGTGGATGGCGGCAGCTGCAGCAGCAGTCACTAGACAGAACAAGGGCATATGATGTAGTCAGGAAACAACAGGAAGGTTTTGGCTAGGGGGCTGTGGTTTTGATGCATTACACAACAGCGAGAGCATGGATGTGGTTGAATGAGGCCATTTTCCCTTTTGTTCATAGCTCTCCCTCGCAAATGCAGGAAGCATCAGATAAGTATGAATAAGGAGTGGCAGTCAAAACGATCTCCCAAGTTAGTTGGCTCTATATCATTGTGTGATGCCTGTGGTGTAGATATATTTTTAGACAAAATAGCTTCAACATTTTTTTATACAGCTTTTCATAAGTGGTGTTTATTTTTTATGCATATGTCTGGTTAACGATCAAAGTTTTTATTTTGTTTACAATATACTGTGATATTCTCAGGAATTTTGTTTTTGTCTTATTAGTTTCCATCATCTGTTTCAGGCCCAGAAATGCGTGTGTACATAAATCTCGTTCTTAATGACTTAATCTTCATCATTAACAAGCCGAACACTCCAAAAACTTTACTTGAGAATACTGGTATGTACTGCATACTGTGAAGTACTTAGCTGCACAGAGTTCATTGTTATTATAGAATTGTCTTAAAGTTCCTAGTTAAAATTGATAAACAGTAAACTTGATGAGAAATTATCTCATCTTTAGTGTATCAAAAGTGTAGTTAACATAGCATTCCTCATATTATTTAAAAAGATGTTCAATGTAATACTAAACTCTTAAAGAAATTTGAAGATGGGAATGTATTGCCTCTCCCAGTCACAACCCTGTCTTGTAAGTGCTTCATAACAACACTTGGTCTACCCATTTGGTAACATGGATCCCCTGTTTGATTGCAAAGTCCTTACTGCAAAGAATTTTCTATTACCCATGAAGTTATTACATCTTCAGCTTCATTTGGGTATTTTGTGTTCATCAGATATGAATATTAGTGGGGGTTCCCTGATACCTTCAACATTGTCAGGGAAAGGACAAGGTAGAACAGTCATATTGGTTAATTGCCTGCTCGTAATGAAGTTCTTGTATATTTTTGAATTAGCAAAGTTGATTTGTAGCAGGTTGGGCTGAGCTGTTAACCGTTACACTGCTTTTACTATATATTGTAGCTGCACCACCATTTACTTCATATAACCATCCCTTCTTGTCATATCAATGGGTCATTCATTGATTCTTAAGGTATTAAGGGCTTTTGGCATGCATGCCTGTAGAGAGAAGGTTTATTACAACTTTACTTTTAGATTATGATCCTCAGAACTCACACTTGATCTGTTCCGATGCAGCATTATATGAAGTTTGTTTTTAAGAAGTGGTTAATACTCTGGCCCATACCAGCCCAGTTCGTAACTAGTTGCTGTTACCTGCATCCTATTGCTGTGCTACCTTTTCCTATCTGTCACCACTAAGTGGAGAGGAAACTTGGATTGGAATTCATACAGTAGTAGTAACATTGGCATTTGATAACTCTTAGAAAAAATTATTCCAGTTAACTGCAGATATTAGATAAGCTTGTATGTTTTATTTTCTGTGAGGCATCAGAAATCCAAGGTTTCTTTCTAAGGTACATAAAATTGATTTTGATATATAATAGTATGCATTACAAGTGAAATGTTTTGCCTGTATAGATACTATTCTAGTGATGAGTTACTTCTGATTAAGATTTTTTTTGTGTACAGTACTTAATTTGGGAGGGAGTAGCTGTCCCTCCCGAAGGCCCCGCTCCTTTTGGTTTAGACTGGTTTAACTATACCGAACACAGGACCTGTTGGTAGTTGGCCTGCCCTGTGTAGCACTTGAGTATTCACCTGTTTAAATGATTTGAAGGATATAATTATTTTAGTTATGTTGTCAGCAGCCTCTCTATGAATCAATTTGTACATTTATTAAGGTTTGATCAGCAAGCTGTTTTATATATATACTGTTGATGTTTTGATGAGTAATTGGCAATTTTGTATCATTACTGCCTTGTGTCACTCAGTTTATACGTTTTTGATTATTATTATTATTGTTATTATTATTATTATTATTATTATTATTATTAGTATTATTATTATTGTTATTATTATTATTACTCGTTATTGTTACCAATCTCCCCATGGGTTTGTTATCATTATGTCATGGTTTTCTTTCTCCTTTTCTTTTTTCCTGCGTGTTGCTGTGCTCTTTAGCCATTACAATTGGACGCCTAGGCTATGTGTGCCCCAATGAAGTGGCTCCCCTGTTGCAACAGTTTATCAGGCAGTGGTGTGTAAACCCTCAGTTTCAGTTGTATCTTTGACTTCCATTTAGCATTATCTCCTTATTAATGTTCTAGTACTACTTTTTTTATTATTATTATCAATGCCTCTTCACTGTAACACTCAAGCTGTATCTTTTTTGCTAAAGTTATTCTCTATTTAGCAGCTCTTCACATTTGTTATATTAACAATGTGAAACTGATCATTTTTGTGCTGGATGTGGACACTCAGACCAAAGAAGAAGGGTCATACCCGTATGTCTCTCTTCCAGTCTTGTTCATTCATTTTCCTAAAAGTGGATAAGGTTTTACCTATTGCTTAGTAAATCTTTTCCATTTTGAAAAGGAAAATTGAGATGGCTTGATAAGAAGTTGAGTTTTTCTTTCTTTTGTGTGCTCTACATCTTGTGCTTTAGTGAGTCACCAACAATCAACCCTTTATAGTAAGCTTTAAATATTTGCTATTAAGAGTGTGGGTTTAACTTCCTTCACTACCTAGCCTGGGTTATTGGTTCACTGAGCTTTATTTCTATTGTAGCCACTCACAAAGCACACTGCTCAAGTCTTTAATTTATTTGGGACATATTTTATTTAGCATGAATTTTTAAAAATTTTTAAATTATTTTGTTAAATGAACCGATTTGCCCAGGTTAGGTGGATTTTGTTGCTATTAACATAGCTTATGTGTTTTTAGTGTTTTAGTATAATTTGAAATAAAAGTATCTAATTATGTAGACATCTTTAGTTATTAAGTTTTTTACATTGGAATTTATTTTATTTAGTGTGTGTATGTTTTATGTGTGAAAGTGAGGGAATGTGAAAGCCTTCTTCAGCCTTCCCTCCCTCCATTCCCATCTATCTCTATCCTTTTATCTTCGTTGTTTTTTGAGGTACTTCAAGACAATAACCCATCAACAAACACAAAAAGTAATTCTGTGAGAAATTAGATATATTATTATTGAGCTGATAAAGTAGGAAAAGAAAATAAGTACAAAATGGAAACTACCAGGAGACAAAACTGTAGATGCAGAAAAGAAAGGTGTGAAAATAGATGAGGATTATGATAAAAGAAGCAAGAGTAAGAAAGAGAACAGGATGAGAAAATGTAAAATGAATTTGTAAAAGTACTGAAATCCCATAAAAGAGAATAAAAATGAATGAAGGAAAAGTTGTACACAAAAATGGAAAGGAATCTAGATACTATTCACATACATCAACAAAGCAGAAACCAGGAAAACAAGAGATTGGGCCATTTAAAGGAAATATTTAAAAATGACTCCAAAGAACTATGCAGGATGTTGCTCAAACATCATAAATAGGTATTCAGCCAAGATTGCAAGAATATATTGTAAGATGAACTATTTAGGTAATGTGACAGAATATGCTCATATACATAGAAATACGTTTTCCAAAAGAAGGAACAGAGAAGAGGGCCAGGTGAGGATATTTCCTCAAAGGCCCAGTCCTCTGTTCTTAACGCTACCTCGCTGTCGCGGGAAATGGCGGATAGTATAAAAAAAAAAGAAAAAAAAAAAACAGAAATACTGGAAGATGATATATCTATTTATCTATCTATCTGATGCCAGTTCCCAACAGAGGGATGATATAATCAAAGCAAATGGAATTCCAGGTATATTCCTAAAGAGAAAATATATTGTTGCAGGCTGGATGAGAGCAAAAGTCTAGGCATCCTCAAATTGGCATATTTATTTCATATTAACATAGTAGAGGATCTAAGCTGTACTTAAATGATATAGACCCATTAGCTTGATTTTGCATGGAATACAAGTCTCTGAAAAAGTGATAAAAGGATAAATATTAAATCATCTTATCGGGAAGAGATGTATAAACAAAGGCCAACTTGGATTTATGACAAATATGCAAATCCAGCTTACTCTATTTAATGACATGAACATTTAATTTTTTTTTTTCAAAAGCACTAGCAAATTATGCCATAGGATTTTGCTGAAGAACATTGCTAAACAAAACATGAAAATGCAAAATTGGAAGATGGACTGAAGAGTTTCTCCTGACAGACTTAACTGTGTCTGAGGAGGAAGATTTCCTGTTCGGGGTACCACAGGGAATAGTTTTAACTTTGGTACTTTCTTTGGTAATGGTATCAGACTTTGACAGCAAAATAGGTAAAGGCATAGTAAGAAGCGTTGCTAATAACATCTGGTAAAGGAAAATGATTGTATCAGAGACAGATCAGATTAGGATGCAAGAAGGGAGTTTCCAAATCAGCAAAAGTGAACTTCATTATTTGAGCAGATAATTTATTGGATGAGGAAAGATTCGTTAGTGATACCATATAAATGACCATCAGGGGAGGTGGACAAATTTATAAGATTTGGATTTCTTCATGTGAGAAATTAGATTACAGAAAATACTGCCCACATATTCCATGCATGTTGTAGATGGCAACTAAAATAAGTGGGAGCAGGAGGCTGAAAATCCTCCCCTCATGTTTTAATCTCCAAAAAAAAGATTTTTCTCTATAATTCTGGCTCGTTCATCTGTTCTTGATGCTGCCTTACTATTGCGAGAAATGGTGAATATGTATGAAAACAATTCTATCATATTGAGATGAGTGTTATGATGAGAACTTCAACCATGAAAGGTGTAAGATACAGAGTAATTAAGTATTCAAGAATAGCATTGAACACACCTAACAAATGTGACAGTAATGTGTGACAGCCCAGCTGAGAAGCTAGGGCAGTTATTCACTGTACTATGAGTAGAAGTAAGAAATGTGCATGGAAGAACTACTGAAACGTATAAAGATTACTTGACAGGTTGTTGAGATCGGTCTCAAATGAACCAGGAGGACAAATAATAGTAAAATTCTTATGATAACATGGTTAGATGCACTAAGTCAAGTAAGTGAGAACTCTTGAATCACTGTGAATGAGCACACTAGGGATGGCAACACATTCATAATCTACATTACAGAAACCTGATTAAACAAAAGTGAAAGATGAAACGGAAAGATAAAGCAGAATTGGAACAATTTGAAGCATTCAGATCGTATAGAACCACATTTAGACAGGAATGTGTAGCAATGCATTTTTTGATAAGCTTGAAATAATACAGATGAAGATGAGGAATAATGAATGTAAATATATTGTAGTGAATATGTAGGAAATGTTTGAGGACAATAAGTGGCATAAGGAGGGTTGATTGAGTAAGAACTGATAGGGTAAGGTTGAGAAGTATGGATGAGAGAGCTGAAGCACGTGTGCTGAAATAGTGTAGACAACATATGGAGAGGATGTCTTGAGGTATACACACCATAAGTGGAGGTAACAACGAAAAGTGGAAAACCAAGGAGAAGGTGTAAGGATGGAGTGAGAGGCCTTTATTGTTTGGTGTCTGAACATGGAAGCTTTGAGTCACAGAAGGGATAGAGCAAATTGCAGCTATGTGGTATACAGGGACAACATATTGTTATTGGGCAGAACTGGGACATATAAAATAGTCAAAGGAAACCACGGAGAGATGTGTAGGACGTGGTGGTGGATAGGTGGTTTTGGTTTCGGGGCATTGACAGCTAGAGATTGATTTTAACATTCCTGATGCTACCTTGGTAATATGGGAAATGGCAAACAAAAATTAAAAAGGTTATAGTGAGCATTCTAGCCATAAACAAAATACACCTCATATCATAAGGTAGGAACGACTAATAGGTAGAAGTAGTAGGTGGGAACATTAGGTAGTAGTCAGTAGGAACATTAGGTAGGAGCCTCTGCAAACAATGCACTAGACTGGCCCTCTGCCAGTGGCCTGTTAAGGATGATGCATTAAAGGCTAATAAGCGGCTCAGGAGTTTGCTAGTTATGGAGAGACTATTGCTGTGGCCACCTCTTTGAGAGAGATCATGAACAGAACAGGCATCAGAGATAGATAGGTAGATAGATCATATAGACCACCAAAAAACAATTTAAATGATGTTCCAGAAATATTTACTGAAATTGTAGAGATATTGAAAGGGTTGGAGAAACTGTGTGATGATTATTGGGCTGGTTACCTTAATGTCCGTTGCATTGAGTGATGGGAAAGAGGAGTAGAATATTGGTAAAGAGGCAAAGAAGAGGAAAAAATACTGGATCACTGTATGTTGGTGTGAGTACAGTCAGGGTATTGAAGGATGACTGAAACATGCTTTCTAGATAAGTAGGTCCTTATTTCTGATAAGACAGTACAATACACAAACTTACATTGCAACAATGCATGAGGACAGTAGCTGATCAAAACCAAAGACTGGTGGGTAATAAGAGGTGCCAGAAGTCAATAGCTAACTATTTGACATGATAGTATTATAAAGTATGAGGTAAAGTAATTATATTGTTACATATGGGGTTACATAATTACAGTCTCACAATCACCAGATGGAGAAAATTCTGGACTAACGTTAAGTGTGAATTATTCAACCTTGTAAACTACAGACCAATAAGAGGGGAAAATTTGATAGATCTTCTATACAGATCACATGACATTATTTTTAAAAGTAGATGTGACTGATTGATGGAGGTATATCAGATCTTTATACATCATGAAAATTACTGCATTGTATAATTTGGGAATTAATGAATGAGAATGTTACAACAACAGAGAACAGTAGCAGATCAAGTGATATGAACTTTCACCAAGACAGATTAGATTAGATGGAGAGTAATGAAAGGACTGTAAACCTAAATTGGAGTGAGACATTCAAAGGAAATAACATAGTAACAAAAATATACTTTGATACTCTGTTTCCAAGAGCTGGCTGCTTATGTACCCCCAGCCACTAGCTAGACTCCGTGATACTAGGCAGGCTAATGTGTCAGTTACTATGTAACCATTGGAAACTCAGAGGTATGCCAATTTCTTAACTGTTTCTTCCCCTGCACCTTGAAGAAGCTTTGCAACTCTCTACCTTCTCATGTCCTTACAAATACATATGATCTGGCATGCTTTAAAAGACAGGTTTTTCACTTCATCCAAAATTTGTCATTACTTTTCCTTTTTCCTTGTCTCTTCTTTCTCATTTTCATAATCCTTTCTATAGTTGAAGTAAGTCCCAGCCTTGAAGTTGGACTTTTTCTGTGACTGGACCCATAAACATTTAGAAGAAAATAATTAGTGGCTGATATCAAATGAAAAGAAAGCCTGCTGAAGAAATCAAGAGACAGTAAACTGGATGAACAGAAGAATAGCATGGAGAGAAGAAGGATTAGTAATGAGGAAAATAATGAATGCTGATGAAATAATGAAGTACCATAGAAGAGAACCGAGAATGAATGGAGTTATACGAAACAAGGATAGGAACCCAGAATTACTCGATACAAAAAAAAAAATAGTGATTGTATATTGTGGTATACCGGGGTTGACGTGCTGTCAGTGGATTGAATCAAGGCATGTGAAGCGTCTGGGGTAAACCATGGAAAGCTGTGTAGGTATGTATATTTGCGTGTGTGGACGTATGTATATACATGTGTATGGGGGGGGGGTTGGGCCATTTCTTTCGTCTGTTTCCTTGCGCTACCTCGCAAACGCGGGAGACAGCGACAAAGTATAATAAAAAATAATAAATAATATAATCCTTTAAAATGGGAGAAAAATACAAAAATTATTCCAGAGGTGATTTGATGGTTGTTCATTGAACACAATAAATTAGTAGTATCCCAAAAGACAAACAGGAATCAAATGGTGATCTATTCAGCCAACATGAGTAAAAGGCAGCAATAGATATTGAGATTAGAAGAAAATGCAGTCGGAGAATTTAATCAGCTAGGAGAATTCACCACTGGGACAGGGTGTACTCCTGACCATCTTTCTTTAGAAGACAGAGTTAGCAGTAATGAAACTGATGTAACTGATGATGCAAAATTGCAGATATTTGTAAAGCTATGTATGTAATACCAGTATGTATAGGAATGTCTCAGCTAACTTCTAAGCAGTATAGGCAGGTTAGTCTGACTTCCTATTTAATGAATATCTCTGAAAGTGATAAAATAGCACATGTTAACCTGTAAACTATCCTGTAAATTGTGGCTACTGGAAAACCAAGCTACCATGCTCTGCAATTAAAGCACAAGAAAAAAGATGGCATTGAAATTTGTTTAGAATGAAACATATACTTGCAGAAGTATGAAAAGTACAAATCCCTGTATTTGTAATTATTTTGTCTTGCTGGAGTGTTGGAATGCGCTTTTAGGGGCTGCCCAACAGACACCTTGGTGTGAAGCAAGGGATGAGCAAACAGTGCAACACAAGGGAAGAGAAGGAAGTGAGGAGTGAATCATTGATCTTGTTGCTCACTGGAAGTGAGGAGTGAATCATTGATCTTCTTGCTCAGCTTTTAAGACCATAATGCTGAGGTACTGTCTCGGATGATGCATATCGCTGTTGATCTTGTATAGATAAGAAGAAAGTTTATCGAAGAATAACCAAGGAGCTTTAGTTAATTAACACTTATTTGTGCTAGATATCCTCCTGCACCACCTGTAGTGTGGAAGGTAAATGTACACTAATGATGAGTGTCATGGTTTGGATTTATAGATTGTTCAAGTTGGTAACTGACACAAAGAGAGTATACAGGTTTTTCTTAGCATCACACTTCATTAGACTTCCCTTGTGTTCCCCCAGTATCTTAGGAAGCAGATGGTATTGGTTCATTAGGGGACAGCAATGCACTTAATTCCTCTATGCCAACAGAGATGCTGCTGAGGGCCAGATTGATGCATAGGTGTTGTGAGGAGCCCTTTTGTGACATGGGATATGGTTTATGAATGTTATACTAGGTGCACAATTTAGAATAGTGGCTTGCAAAATCTTGTCTTGGGTGCCCAGCTCAGTCTGTAGGATTGAAGACCTCCAAAGACTCCTCAAGGTATTCATAATGTATGTCACTTGATTCTGTGTCAACAAAGATGTATTTTACAGTTTAAGGGTTAAGACACCTGATAAAGAAAAAGTGCGTAAATGAAGGCCAACATGTATTTTTTCCAAGAAAAAGTATGCAGACACAATTATCAGTTCAATAACGGAGACATGGGAATTCTTGACCCAATCACTGTTTTAATGAAAGTTGAGTTTATGATGTGTTGAGCTGTTTTTTAAAGTTCTTGAAAGAAAAAGTATATTTATTCATCATAAAAGTAAATAAACAATTTGTCATACTGAATGAGTAAGTGAAATAAGTCATGGTGGATAGGGGATACTGCCTTAGTGAAGAGAAGTTAAAACATAGGTGTGATCACAAAGAATTAGAATGTTGAGATAACTTTGAAAAAATAGAAATACTGGTCAGGTAGGGTAATGAGTAGAAACGATGACAAGAACTTTCCCATGAGACAGAAAGCTGATATCATAAATGTTCAGTGTGTGCATTCGTAATAAAGTGAATACTGCTGATGAGGTAAGCTGAAATGGGTGAAATGAAGGCAATTCAAAAACTTCAAGCAAAATGAAGAATTGAAACGAATGGGCTTACATTAGACTTGAAAGAACTCAGAATAGGAAGTATAGAAATATGCATGAAGACTGAACTCCAATTTCCTAGATCTCTTTCCAAAGTCCCCTGCAACCCAAGGATGTGGTGTTTCCAGTTGCAGGGAAATGTAGACCTTTGGATTGAAAAGCTCTTTGACGAGATTGTATACTTGGTGATGCAGCCTCACTAATTACAGTTTAACCCCATGCAAATAGTTTGGCAACACCTGATGATCTATTTTAGACAGTAAAGGGTGATACACTCTATGATTCAAAACAACAACTTGGACGAAACCAGACTAGTAACTTTACAAAAAATACCCTGGAATATTTCAAAAGGGAAGGTGAAGGGATCAGGGAAACCTTGGAAAGGTCTTTGGAACATGGTTGTGGTTAGGGGACTGTTGTTTTGGTGCATTCCATAACAACTAGAAAATGTATGTGAACAGTTGAGACCTTTTCTTTGTCTGCTCCTGATGCTACCATAATATCATGAGAAATTGTGAACAAATATGGGGGAGAAAAATGAAAGCCCAAACAAAAATTTAGGAGACCGCCAAAAAAGATGCAAAGACTTTAATGTGTAAAGTGAGGGAAGGGACTAGGAGTTGTGAACAGCTCTTGAAAGATCAGAAATGTGTATGAAAATTATTTCAAATGAACGCAGTGCATACAACAGTGCAATGCTTGTGTTATTATTAGATAAGTGGTATAATCATTGAGTTGCACTTGCCATGCTTTATGAAAAAATCATTTCATAGGTACTCTGTTGTCTTTACTTTCTTCACACTTACTTTATAGTACCCTTTCTTTTTCTCACCCATTTTTATGTTTATATCCACATACATATGTGTGCAAATGCACATATTTATCTTAGTGTTTTTGTTTGTTTGTTTGTGTGAGTGTTTCTGTGTGTGTGTGTGTGTGGATTTATAGGGGAAGAAAAGAGTGTGAATTGGGGAGCTGACATTTTTTGGTGTGAGCTTGTGCTTAAGTATACTTGTGCGCAAAGTGCTTTTACTTATAATATACCTTGTGTGCATGCATGCATGTTTGTTGAGTTTGTGTGTTGTTTTCCCCCTTATTCGTTCTTTATGGTTTCACATCTGTTGCAAGGCTTTCCATCTGAAATACTCTCCAGATGTGTTGATCATTTCTATATGCACACCAGTGTAAATCAAAAACATAAACTTTATTTGTTGCCTCACCCTCTGACTTTTATTGTTTAATTTTTCATACCTGCACCCATCTTTTGTGAGAGCGAGTATGATTGGATGTTGAACAGGTGATTTATTGTTAGTTACTGCTGCTTTCATTGGCAGTAATTATAATGTAATTTATCATTTTTAGCCTCATGCTTTTAAGTTTGTCAGTTTCTTTTTCATGAAGGTATTTATTTATTCCCTCGTTTGCTTAAATTCTTAAGTTAAAGTACTGTGTGCAGAATCCCTGCCATAGATTGAATTCACAAGCTTATTAGTTAAATAAAGTGTTCCCCGATGCTTTTTCTTTAGCATGAGCCCAAAATTCTGTTGATTTTGATTATTTCTTACTAGCACTGTCTGTCAGTGTATTATTATTTAAACTTATGTTAACTGTAGGTTTGTTTTATTCCATACAAACCTCTTTGGACTTTCAGTAGTAGCTGCAGTAGCAATGCTTGTTTAAACTTATGTTGAGTAGCTTGTAGTGGTTAACAGTGAAGATCTGTCGTTAATATTGTCCACGGAGGTTTGAGTGGAGCCCATCTTTTGTGTGTTTAGTATTTAGTGAACAGGAACGTGACACCTGTAACCAACCACCTGTTTTTCTCTTCTCTCTCTTCCATTCCCTCACGTCGGTGACCTTTTCACATCACTTTGTTGCCGATCCTGTAACTGTTGGCTGCTGATGACATCCTGCGGGAACACATTCCTCGACCATTGACTTGTGTAGGTGTATATCCTTGCGTAACATCCGTGACAATGAGGAAAAGGACTCTGCATTCCGTGGGGTGTGCAACATGATCAGTGTAAACCCAGGAGGAGTGGTGGAAGACTTCATATTCTTCTGTGATGCTATTGCTTCGTGGATCAGCCCCAAGCAGGATCTCAAAGAAATGTTTCATAAGGTAACAATTCTTTAGGGTTGATTCCCTGTTGTTTCAGGATAGTGTGTTTGTATGATCCATTTCATTAGCTAGGCATCAAATATTTAAAGTTCATTTATTTAAGTTGAATTTGAATTTTTGATTGATTCTTACTTGAAAATGTGTTGATGTAATTTTCAGAAATATTATTGATTTTTAAGAAGTTATGGATGATTTTAATTATTTACCAGCCCTGAGGTAAAGATGAACAGGTGGATGACTGGTAGCAAGCCATCATCTCATCCCAGGATTTGAACTTGGGTGGGCGTGTGTGAGAATCAACAGTGTTAACCTTCATGCTAACTAGGATCTTACATTGAATCTGATTGCATTGCTCTGTAACAGAGTGCCTCAAGATATATAAAGTCACGTCCAAGCTAATGCTCATCCTGATTTTCTTAATGCCAGAAGTATGAGACTTTAACATAAGCACTTTCTACTCATAGAAATATATATGAAATGCATTAATATTGTTGATGGCAGCTTCAAGTGAAAAAGTGCAGAGGTTGGTGTCTGATTTTTTGAGTGTTTGAAAGGAGAAAGGTGAGAGTAAATGTTAATTAAAGCAAGGTTATTAGGTATTAAAAAGAGACAGGTTATTTAGAGTGTGAGTTTGAACAGAGTGACCTTGATAAAAGTGAAGTGTATTAGGTTCCATGGTGTAGATATTGCAGCAGGTGGAACTGTGGGAGCTAAAGTGAGCCATAGGTTGGATGAGGAGGCAAATGTATGAGGTGCATTGGGGATTGTGTGTAAGTAGAGGTCACTATCTGTTTTTGATGGTGTAGTTGTTAGTGTTATGTGGATGTGGTGCATGGGCTTTTGACAAATATGTAAAAAGAATAGGATGAGTATGTTGCAAATGAAATGTTTAAGGACAATTTGCAGTATGCAGAAGGTTGATCAAATAAGAAATTGTAAGGAAAAGGAGAGATGCAATTGAAAGGAATGTGTAAGAGCGAGCTGAAGTGTGTGTGATCAAATTATTTGGACATGAATAAAGGATGAGTGTAGAGGGTGTATGTGTCAGAAGTGGAGAGAGCAAAGAAAAGAGGGTAACCAAGGAGATGAAAGGATGGAGTGGAAGATGCTTTTGGGGGTTTAGGGCTTGAACTTGAAGGGATGGAGGGGAAGATGCTTTGGGAGGTTTAGGGCCTTAACTTGCTGGAGGGTTAAAATGAATTGGAGTGAATGGGCATGCATAGAATGAATTGAGTCATTTGGTCCATAAGGGTAACATACTGTCAATGGGCTTAACCAGGGTATATGAAGTTGTTAAGATAGGTCATGGAATAATTTGTGGGGTAGATCATGTAAAAGTTTGTGGGGCTCTCTGCTCCAGTTTCAGCACAAAATATAGTACATGACAGCTGGAAAGTAGATGTGTGCAAGTGCAGCTGTTGTTTGTTCAAGATGCTGCAGCACTAGGGCAGGAAAAGCATTTACGTACAGTAAACCATGGAAAGGGCTGTGGGGCCTCATGGATAGAATAGAGAGCTGTGGTTTCTGTGCATAACACACAACGGCTAGAGAATGGATGTAAGCAGGTATGGCCTTTGTCTGTTCATGGTGCTACCTTGCTAACTCTGGAAATGACGATGGAGTGTGTGTGTGTGTATTTATATATATGTATATATATATCCCAAGGGATAATGTGAGGAAGTAAAGTGTTTTAGATATCTGGGAATGGATTTGGCAGCGGATGGAACCATGGAAGCGGAAGTGAAAAATAGGGTGGGGGAGGGGGTGAAAGCTCTGGAAGCGTTGAAAAATGTGTGGAAGTCGAGAACGTTATCTTGGAAAGCAAAAATAAGTATGTTTGAAGGAATAGTGGTTCCAACAATGTTATATGGTTGCGAGGCGTGGGCTATAGATAGAGTTGTGCGGAGGAGGGTGGATGTGCTTGAAATGATATGTTTGAGGACAATATGTGGTGTGAGGTGGTTTGATCGAGCAAGTAGTGAAAGGGTAAGAGAGATGTGTGGTAATAAAAAGAGTGTGGTTGAGAGAGCAGAAGAGGGTGTTTTGAAATGGTTTGGTCACATGGAGAGAATGAGTGAGGAAAGATTGACCAAGAGGATATATGTGTCAGAAGTGGAGGGAATGAGAAGTGGGAGACCAAATTGGAGGTGGAAGGATGGAGTGAAAAAGATTTTGAGTGATGAGGGGCTGACCATGAAGGACGGTGAAAGGCGTGCAAGGAATAAAGTGAATTGGAACGATGTGGTATACCTTGGTTGACATGCTGTCAGTGGGTTGAACCAGGGCATGTGAAGCGTCTGGGGTAAACCATGGAAAGCTGTGTAGGTATGTATATTTGCGTGTGTGGACGTGTATGTATATACATGTGTATGGGGGTGGGTTGGGCCATTTCTTTCGTCTGTTTCCTTGTGCTACCTCGCAAACGCGGGAGACAGCGACAAAGCAAAAAAAAAAAAAAGAAAAAGATTTATTATTATTATTATCATTATTATTATTATTTTAGTTTTACTGTGTAGTAGGATTTCATAGAACATGAGTAAACCATATTAAAAGACACTGTACAGTATATACTTGCTCTAGAATAGAAATATAAGTAATTCCAGAATATTGGTATTAGATAGCATCACCCTTTTTCCTTATATCTTATTTATTGTATTGTTGTTATTGCAGATACTGCACTGCTTTAAGGAACAGGTTGGTGAGGAGAACTGGAAGCGCTTCACAGAACAATTCCCCCC
This sequence comes from Panulirus ornatus, assembly GCF_036320965.1. Classification (NCBI taxonomy): domain Eukaryota; kingdom Metazoa; phylum Arthropoda; class Malacostraca; order Decapoda; family Palinuridae; genus Panulirus; species Panulirus ornatus. The sequence goes on from NC_092296.1 coordinate 1,039,644, forward strand.
TCCATTGAAGGAGCGCCTCACCCAGCATTATGGAGTTTGAGCAGGTGGGTGATAGCTACCATTGCAGACTTGGGTTCCATCTTAAGTAAATGGTAATGATTTAGTCTCTGTTGTTACTCATGAAGGGAACATTTGTTTTCAACTGTAGAAGTGATTGTTTGCAAGGTCTGTTGGTCAGTTTCTAAGGAAAGCTGAACTATATTTTTCAGGTTGAAAAGTGCTGAATAATTACTAGGATCTAGTATTTTTCAAATTGCCCAAAATCAGATTTAATGCAAATATCTCATGAGAACAAAATTGGCAGAAACATTGTGGCAGATGGAGAGATTTGGTAGAAAACAGGTGAAACAAGAATGAATATTAAGATGGAAGACTTTTCATTCCACCCCGATTGATTGAAAGGTGAAGAAACTCCGATTGATGGAAATATGGAGGAAGGACCACCTTAGATATATGATCAATACTCTGTGTTGGTATAAATGTTGGTGTGAAATAGTCACTCAAATGAAAAATAAATGCAGATGCATTTAATAAATTGCTTGTGTGTCCCAGAAGGAATGAGCTGCTTTGACAACCTGATTACCCATGTTTAGGGTTTAGACATATTGAGTGTTGATATTGGAGGAACAAGCTGCCCTGACAACCTGGTTCCCCATGTTTAGGGTTTATACATTTTAAATGTTGATATTGGAGTTATAATCTTTTCTTTGCTATGATCCACTGGGATGGATTTCAAGAGGAGTGTTATCCTTAGGACAAGAAAATTTTCTTGTGATTTTGAAGTCAAAGATGTACTAGACCTGTAGATATTTTGGCATAATTTCATTTCTACAGGGTGCTTTTCATTATGACTTTGCATGTTTGTTTCTCTGAAACAGGGAAGCTAAGCTCATGGTCACTACTGGATTAGCAAATCATTTTGTTTCTGCATACTAACTTCACATCAGCCAGATGGTTTTCAGTAAGACATGGCTCTTGTATTCCCCTTTGGACAGTGCAGGTTCCTATTGATTTTAAGGTCACTGTCAACTATGCCTTCCTACACCTCTTCCACCACACATCTCACCTCTGCCTCCCCCTGTTGTATCTCTGCCACCAATAATACCACTTTCTAGCTGACTCCACCTGCCAGCCACCTATTTCACCTCTGCAATCCCTTTTAATTCCATTTCTGCTATCCCTTTTGCCTCCACTAGTAATATAACTCTTGCCATCTGCAACCCTCTTTTTGTACCACAATTCCTGTCATCGTCATTGCTACCCTTCCACTTCCGTGATGTCTACAACCATCTGTCCCAAACCCTTCTACCATCTCTACCTCTGTAACTACTGCATTTCTCTCAACAATATTTTAGCTAACCACAACCAATAGTGCCACCCCCTTTATGGTTATCACTACCACCATCCAATTGCTAATATTGTCATTACCCCTGCCATACTTTCTGCCACCATGTCCACTGTAACCACCTTTTGTATGACCATTACCACATTCTCTACTCCTCCTCAATTATAACTTTTACCACTAACCTTACAACCACTTTGTTAGCACAACCAAAACCACCTGTGCCACCATGTTTGCCACCACTCCCACCCCCTTCCATTACCTTGATCTAGGTCATTTGCTTCCCCACCACTTGCTCCACCATCATAGTTAACTTTCAGCCAGTATGGAATGTACGTATATTCATTTAAATTCATATGCTAATGCATTGTCAACATTTCTTGAGCATTCCACCAAAAAGTACGTCACCATCATCACCTACTTTTAACACCTCAGTGGTGAGCTTTAAGCTTTGTAATCAGAGATTACCAGTGTTCTAGACCAAGTTTTCTACTTTATGAAAAACACTTCCTACTCCATCTTATTCTTCCTTTATTTGTTTCTTCGATGAAAACCTGTCTGTGATAATCCTTGGTGGGGGATGTGGTTACTGTGAGGCTTGATAATGGAATATAGAAGACTAAGGAGAAATTATACATTGGGAAAGATCCTCATTTAGTAAATGAAACCTCGGGTTGTGAATTATTTTTTGTATTATCTCATGACCACAGTCATGTAGATTAGGGTACATTAACATCAAAAACATGTTGCCATTGAATCTTGAATTGGAAGCTTGTAAATTCCCTCATAATATTTGCAGTACAGTGGGAAGATACACTGTTGCAATCCTAATATTGAACTATTGTGGTAAAATTTAGTATTTTTTTTTTCTATTATATCCATTTCCAAAGTGATTCATACAGATTTGTTTTCTGCAGGTGGTGCTGCAACGATGTCAAGATCAGAGCCCAGGATGAGGGAATTAGACTCCTGGCCGAGCTCTGTGGCATATACAGTTAGGAGGCCCAGGTTCTCCAAGTCGTCGGACCCTGCGTGCCTGGGTGGGGGGAGGGATGAACTTCTCTCAGCCACTCTACTCAGCTTGCTTACCTGCCTGTTTGACAGTGTTGTCTTGCCATGAAGACTGCCAATGAATACCTGCAGAACAACTACAGGGCAGGTGTAGCTGGAGCAAGGAAGAAGCGGGTTAGTGAGAGGTGGCTGCTGCGCGCATCGTCGAGGGAGGGACTTCGCGATCTGGGTGGGGGGACGCGGAGGGAGGGGGGTGGTCAGCCCCTGGTGGGAGGGACTTGGGTGGGAGGCTTAGTCCCCAGCACAGAACATCAATGCCCACCCACCTGCACGCCCCAACCATACCTGGATAAGGGCGTGGGCAGCTGTGTGGGTGCACCACGTAGAGGCTGCTCCACTCAATCTATGCACTCCTGCCACATACCTCACATCACCTCATATGTAGGTAGAGTGATGGTTTGTATTATGTAAGATATGTAAATACTTGGAAGGTTTTATTTTCTACATGATTACATAATGTAATAAGTCTTTCCTTGTGCCAATCATGGTATCCATGACCATATTTTCTCACAAGTCATTGTTGTTTAGGTCATGTAGTGTTGCCTTTTTTTTTTTCCCCATCTAAGCAGTGTGGGCAAGATTCCAACTGCAAGATGTTGTGTGGTAGGAGTGATAGAGGGAGTCTGAAGTAGTGTGTGCCTCTCAACAGTAATTCTACCAGCCTGGGGCTTCTACTATTGCCAGTGTATTGGATAACCAAAACACTACCCTAATATGGTGCTACTTTGACTTTGTTCAGGTTTCTGTATTTAAAGCAGATGACCTCAGTTTAAGTGTAGATTATCAACAGAACAGGGCCAGACTAGTGATATCATAAAGTAATGTTTCAGTAAAGGCATATCGTAATGCATCCCGCGCTGATGTGTGATGTCACTGGTATAGCCACAAGCAGTTTCTGTAGGTTGAGTGGTGCTCAGGCTGGTAGCTATACTGTGCCTTAATGGTTTAATCTTCAGCAATGGGATCAAACAGAAAGGTTCATATCACCTGTCAATGCTGTTAATTGCTTGCAGTTTTTGACAGTGCTGCAAGCACCTTTCCTTACTCTTGAAAGGTTCATGTTGCTGTAAGGTAAACCAGAATATTTCCCAGTGCACACATAGGACTTAATGGAAACGACTGTGATCATAGTGATTTCTTTGATTTTTGTACTGTTATGCAAAGTAAGTTAAATATTACTTTCCCTGAAAGTCTCTACATTGAATCATTGATAAGTGGGATACATGCTGTGCAATAGATGTAAACTGATAAAATGGTGTTATGAGTGGGGCATGTTGTGGGAGAAATATTGTTAGTATTAATAACAAAAAGGGGACCTTAGCTTCATTAATTATAGGAGGGGTTTGGGGTTAGAGACTTAAACCCAACAAAATACAAAATTTATAGGTTTAAGAGCCAAAGAGTGTTCTAAGCTCAGTGCATTCTTGAGACTCATCAGACACCTTCCAGAGATATACATATCATCTTTGTATACACAGTAAACTCTTTGGTTCTTGTTGCGGGGGCTGAACGAGATATCATATTTTAGAATATATATGAAACTGCAGTATGTAGGCTATGGGCTAATCATGAGGGGCATATTTTCATTATTATTATTATTATTTTTTTTTTTTTTTTTTTTTTTTTTTTTTTTTTTACTTTATACTTTAGTTTGATAGAGGGATCCATTGGGGCAAAATAGCAAAAATTGTTCGGGGCATCATAAAAGTTTCTGGGTTCAACATTTCTGAAATCGTAAATTTGATAAGGGTTGTGTTGGCAGTCAGAATACAAGCTATTAGTACTTTTTTCCTCTTTTTTTTATAGGTGCATCCATCTGTATTTGGATTGTAGCAACCTCAGATCACAGTATTCTGCCTGTCAGCAGTAACCCTGGTAGCAGTTTGTTTGGTGTATCCGTAGACAAAATATTGTCAGTAGTGTTGTTATTTGCAGTGTTTCTTGCATGCCCTCAGTATGTTATAATAACTACTTGCATATGTATCAGTGACTTGTTAGTTGGCTGCCGGGCAACAATTATAAGCTTTAGATGATGTGGTCTCACCAGCTCCTTTCCAGGGTGAATACTGTGTCGTCAGTTGTCTCTGAAAATTATTTATACAGAAAGTGGGTTAACTGACATTGCAGGAATGTTAAATCAAGATAAAAGTATGCAGCAGTGTCTTTTATCTTATGAGGGTTCTGTAGTGTACAGTAATCTGGTTTTTTTTTTTTTTTTTTTTTTTTTTTTTTTTTTTTTTTTTTCCATCACGTTGAGTACGATACCTACCAATAATGAATCATATTTCCCTGGGGTATCCAACCATATCAGCCAAAAATCTTCATGCTGAAATGAAAGTTTGTGTTGTGGGAATTAGTTAAGGGTTTGGGTTGAGATATTCATCTTTATGTGTGGTAAGTCAGCCTCGCATATAGATGCAGATTAATTCAAATTACAACTTCTTGAAAACAATGTATGTTTTGAATACATTCAGTTTGCCTTTTAAGGAATGGATAACTTTATCCCAAAACTTTGCAACCCTTGCAGTGGAATTTGGTTTGAAGTTTTATGTTGGTAATGGTTGGGTTTGGCCTGACAAAATTAAAGGAAAAACTGGTGTTCCTACACATTTATAGCTAAGAGGTGTTTATCTTCAGTGCTCCAAGCTAATCTGATTCAAAGAGGAAGACTAGACTTAGAGACTGATTTTTGGCTCCTCAAGTTACTACCAAAAAGTTGTGTAACCATTTAATGTATTTGATCTTGGTGTAGCCCCAGTCTTGCCCAGTTCTAGCTGCCCAAACTTTAAAAAAAAAAAAAAAGAACCTAATGTTCTAATAATTTCCTTGTGATAGGAAAAAAGATAATTATTCTTTCTCTTCCTGGCTGCTTATCATGTAGCTGCCATGGTTTTTGAGCATTATTTTGGTATGATCCTAACTTAGATTGGTAATAAGGATGAAGTTTGTCACCCTTTTTGGAGCTCTGTCTGTTTTGTCCTAGACTGTGCCTTAAAGTCAAAATATTCCCCTGACAGTCAAATGGTTTATTTGTTCGCTCTCTGTGAACACATTGCATGCCAGTGTTGATAGTTGCGCCATTATCTGAATAAAGGACATGGGCTGGTTATTCAGAGGGCAACACCAGTGTTCTGGATGTATGCGCCCAAAGTAGGTATGAATTAGGTGTTACTAACATAACGAAGGTCCGCCTCTAATGCACCACTCTGTCATCACATCACCTACACCTGTGCACCATATTTCTGGCTTAGGGTTAAGGCCTGAGAGGATGGTCAAGTTGGTATTGGTTAGTAAGTCGGAAGAGATTACACTGTGTGTGTCTACGGAGGAAGATAGAGGTGTTTTGTTGTCGTAAGAAGGAAGTTTCTATCTGTTTATATCACAAAAAGTGATTCTCATTCATGTGATAGGCCCAGTCAAATGACTATGCGAGAGAATAGGAAAATTTGCTAGGCTGAATATGTCATTTGGCAGTTAGGAAAATGTTCTTCGTGTCACAGTGCCTCTTAACTAGCTGCTAGGAAAATTGTTAGGCTGAAGCACTGCTGACTGCGGAGACTTGTCTTTTTTTTTTATTATTCTTATAGATATTGCAGGTAGGTTCAGGATAGGTTGTAGGAGTAGGGAGGGATGGAATGGTCAGACACATGTATGGCTAGGTAAAAGTTAGGAGCTGGGTGGGTGCTCACCTTGTACATTTGTATTAGCAACTTACTTTCGTAGAGCTCCCTTTTTGTGTGTTTTCTCACAAACTTGGACTTGGTGAAATGATGGAATTTGTTGTTAATGGATTTTGTGCATCATATTTTAATATATAACTTATTATTCACTCAGTAGAGTGAGGGTGTATGTATGACAGCTGTATCTTTGGATGACTGATTTTTCTTAACAAATTCGTGTTCTACGAATTTATTTTTAATGCGGGTCCTCTTCTTAGTTTCTGATCATGCTCAGTGATGATAAGAGTTTAATAGTTATGGTTTTAACTAGTCATTAATATGTTAGGGATACAGTCTTACACTATTTTTATTTCAGAGATGTTATTATTAGGTGTTAGGTTAATTTTATCCTATATTTTGCTCATTTAATGATGATCTAGTACAAATATTGTTGTTAATATCAGTTTTAGATATTTTGTTAACTTAATTTTTGATTGAGATGGAAATGAAGCCTCTCGGGCATTAAACCTAAGCCAGTGAGTGTGTTTGTTGAACTTAAGAATATGGCGCAGTCTTTCCCTTGTTTTGAAATGCTTGTGGGTCACCATTAACATTTTGCTGTCTGCCCAAGGATGTTTTCTTGTACAAATTGTTGGTTTTTGCTGTGATAGATGTAAATCCTGATTTGTAAATCATTTGTGATATATGGTCTTTGCACAAATTTAGGCTTGAATGGTAGGATTCTCTTTTGATAGGGCTTTGTTGGTTATTTGGCTGTAATTAGCAGTATATTCTGCATGGTTATTGTGCACCTTTGAGAATACCTTGTTGCCATACATTTGGATTCACTGTGACTTTGTAATATATTGTATATAGGAAGATTTATTTTTTTGTTTGTGTCACTTGATGCAGTTCTGTCTTACCCTTTGTTTACACATGTATATGCTATATTTTTTAACACATCTTTTTCCAGCTTATATCACCACATGTTAGGGCCCCTCATAGTATATTCCATTATTTTTTTTTTTTTATTTCAGTAGAAATTACCATAATCTAGTATTTATTGTTACCCATCAACACAGCCTCAGTACATAAAGTATGGTAGCATATTGTTTGTAGTGTATTGTTGAAATTGTTCACTTTCATACACTATTCTCACCACATTCAGCTAAAGAACTAAGGTCTGAGTGCTTTTTACAGTCGTGAGTTTTAGTGTCTAGGATTTGAAGTAACTGACAGACTATAAGGAAATATTGTTATCTCTTTTATACAGAATACCTTAGAGTGCATATTAGAACGCAAGTAGCTTTGTTTGTACTTTAAGAATTCCATTTGACCTTAGGGCAGAGTTTTAGAAATGAATTATTTTTTTGGTGATCCCTTGCAACTAAATATATTTCTGTAAACTGTATATGTAAGTTTTATAAGACATTTTTAAAATTATAACTTTGATACTAAAGGAAGGTGCAAGTTGAATTATGAAGTGCAGAGGTGTAGAGTGATGTGGCTTAAAGTTTCTCCCAAAAGTTCTTTACTTCTGTTCTCATAAATTTTGTTGGTTATAGGAACTTTTTTTTTTTTTTTTTTTTTTTTTTTTTTTTTTTTTTTTTTTTTTGCTCATAAGTGAACAGGAATTCATACATTAGAGAATTTACTGAGTTAATTGAAAAAAAAATTAGTCCCATGATACTTGGGAAAACCATGATGCATATTGTAAATTATTTTCTTAAGTACCAGTCATATATATATAATTTTTTTTTTTCCATGATAATGAAGTAATTTTCATGACTAGAGTCTTCCTGTTAATTAGATCAAATTTTCTGTCCAGTAAGCAGACAGGTTGACTGTATCAAATAATTTTTTTAATTCTGTGCATAAAGAACTTTATTGATGTGATCTGGGAGAATTGGTCACAAAGGTGCGAAACCAGCCATGTCACCTTTCCTATTGCTGTGGTGAGGGACTAAGAGGAGGTGGGGCAGCAGCTCACTTGGTGCTGTAAGTGACCTATCTATGTATAACTAATAATTTTTTTGCTCAGGGAATTGCTGCTCTTCATTAAGTGGGGCTTTAAGGGTGGGATGGGGGAAGGGGATGGACAATAGGTTCATATATTGGTGTACAGTATTAAACTGCTCTCCGGGTTAAGGTAGTCCCTTGTTTATTGGGATTACACTAAGAATGAAAAATTAGTCATTCCAGTTTTGAAATAGAAATTTTTTAATGCTTTGAAGGGAAGGGAGAAAGGTCACTAGCCCTAAGCTGTCACCACCTCTGCCTTGCCCTAGTATACACTGTGTTGTTAAAAGTAGTGGTGCATCAGTATAAATGGAATGGTGAAGAAATGTGTTTTACTTTACCTTGACAGAAACCTTAAACATAAGCTTGGAGTCTTCTGTGAAGTCGTGCTCTACAGACACTAGCAGTTGTTATATTACTGTTAATTTTTGTAGGTTATCTTTAATATTTTCACATAACTGCTTATTAGAGTGACTACCACTTTTATGGAGCAAGCATGAACTGTAAAGGTGTTCATTAAGCAAGTGTAAATATGTACAAATCATATTCATGAATTGTAATGTGTCATTTAGTGAATGCAGGACACAAGGTAGAACCCACTAGTGTAAATTCTTTCCCCATCACCTCAGCCAAGGAAATTGCACATTATCTTCAGGGCTGTCACTTGTTTCTTCATATCCTGCGTTTACGTATATTTATACTTATTTACATACTTTGTCGTTGAGATGTATGTGTATATATAAGTACATGTGTGGACGTGTATGTATATACATCTGTATGTGGGTGGGTTGGGCCATTCTTTCGTCTGTTTCTTTGCACTACCTCAGTAGCGCGGGAGACAAAGTATATTTTCTTTCTTTCGTACTATTCGCCATTTCCCGCATTAGCGAGGTAGCGTTATGAACAGAGGACTAGGCCGTAGAGGGAATATCCTCACCTGGCCCCCTTCTCTGTTCCTTCTTTTGGAACTTAAAAAAAAAAAAAAAAAGTGAGGGGAGGATTTCCAGCCACCTGCTCCCTCCCCTTTTAGTCGCCTTCTACAACACGCAGGGAATACGTGGGAAGTATTCTTTCTCCCCTAACCCCAGGGATAGAAAGCGACTAAAAAGGGAGGGAGCGGGAGGCTGGAAATCCTCCCCTCGTCTTTAATTTTCCAAAAGGAGGAACAGAGAAGGGGGCCAGGTGAGGATTTCCCTCAAAGGCTCAGTCCTCTGTTCTTAACGCTATCTCGCCAACGCAGATGGCGAATGGTATGAAAAAAAAATCTTTCATGAATGTCATTTAATTTAGCATCAGAGGCTCTCCCGTCCAAATGCATTGACCCTACTCCTTACTTCTGCCACACCTTGCAAGGGCCTTTACAGTAAATATTAACTTGATCATTTTATCAGCCAAAAATATATTAGGTTAGCTCACCATTTCACTTATGAGTAACAATTACTGACCAAATTGAGTAACTTTCTGTAACTCACCTTGCATTTAGGGGTAAAACGTTTCATCATGTACTAAATCTAAATCTGTTTGAAACAAGTTAAAATCTAATATTAGTTTACCTAGGTAAGATAACCGCTAGTTTCCACTAAGTGTAATTATTGGTTAAGTTTGTTGCTCTGTCTTGTCTAGACATTATTTTGAGTAATATTTGGTAGTGTTCCTGCAAACCATAATAACATGGTTTATTGCTAAATTTGGTAGTATACCACCCCTTGTAGACATTTGGACCTTTTAGATGGTTAGTTACAGCAGTTAAATAAATGGAAAGTAACTTGGGAGGAATGATTGCTTATGTGTACGGGTGAAGGGTGTAGGTTGTATACCAATGAGAAAGGTGAGTGACTGGTAGGATGAATTTGCATTGATTTAGAAAGAAAAGTTGTATGAGTGAATGCTGGGAAGGAATGTGTGATTAGTAGGTGTACAATCGGAAGTGACAGGTGGTCAAGATAAAGGTGTGAGGTCTGGAAAAAAAAAAGAAAAGGCAAGTGAGGGTTAGGGTCAGAATAACGGAGGAAGTAGGGAGAACACCTCAAGGGAACAAATAGAATTGAACTCCATCTTGGGGAATGATTGAGTTCAGGATTGCTAAACAGTTTTGTCATCATGTATTTGAATATCATTAGTTCCTTTCTTCAGTCTTGATAAGACCATTAATCTCTGCAGTGATATGTCTAGGATAGGATTACCATATCCTTCACTTGTTTTAGAGGAAGATAGCAAGGGGCCAAGTGAGGATTTTTTCCCTGTAAGGCTGTGACATCATATAAACTAGGGAAATGGCGTATTTGTGTGACAACTTGGTATAGTAGTAAAGTGGGAGTTTCACAGTCACCCACTTAACTTTGTATACTTATATCTTGATCCTGTATATGTATGCTTTGATATACACCTCTGACTAAGCCCGGCCTTTGACGTTGCCCTTAAGGGTCCGGTCACCATGTCCCAGAGGGGATGATGCGCATGTGGCCTGGGTGTGGGCCAACTGCCGTGCCAACCCAGGGCCCTTCTTTGTTCAGTAACGTTAACCATCGCAGTATGAAGGCCAGTGATATAGAATGTTTCAGCCGAAATATTTAATGCTCATAATTATACAGAATAGTAAATTCCAAAGACATGATTATAGCTTGATTGAAAATCCACAGAGGCACTATAACATGGCGAATGAATGACTTAACCAAAGTCAATAGTTACTTGCATCATCTTGTTCCTTATCGAGTGCCATGCTAATGTAATTTCTCAGAATTTGCTGCTGCATAGTTGGAGAATGCATCTATATTGATTCTTTAATAACCTTAAGTCTGTTGAAAAGAGGATCGCCAGGTTCATGCGTGGCACAGCTATTGTCTGTTGTTTACATTTGGCAGAGTATGAACGCATGTCGGTAAATGTGGGGTCTTTATTGGCAATAAATAGGCTTTCGTACATCTATGTTGCCAAATGTCCAGGTTTGGGAAGGAAATTACCAAAAAAACATAGATTCTCTGGTGTAGTGGAACAGTGTCGTGTCATCCTATTCATCTTTACAAATAGTTTTCCTATATTTCATTAACATTTACCTAATAATTGCTAAAAAAAAAAAAATGTGCAGGAATTATCCATTACCACATCTCCATGAAATATACAATATTTGCATATGTTACAGTGATACTTAATGAAAAAAAAATAATAGAAGCGTTAAGAAGAACCTTTGGTGGGCATGTCTACTGCCGGACCAGCCATACCTCGTTCCTGCGTTTCCAGAACTTGAACGGTGGGTCGTAGGCATTCCTGGAATATTCCAGTATACAGTCAACAACAAAAAGTATCGGTACATCATCCGTGTTCTACTTTTTCAAACTACGATGAGTTGATATGAATCACCGCGTGTTAATCAGATGTAATTAAGAGTTTAAAACTACAATAATTCCAAAGGAATTAAAGATGGACGTATGTGTCAGATGAATAAGCAAGACTGCGATTCTTGGGTATAACGGCCTCCTGGCCTTTGATTCAACCCTTAAGAGTTAGGCCAAAGGCTAGTCAAATATATATATATATATATATATATATATATATATATATATATATATATATATATATATATATATATATATATATATATAACGACTGGTCGAACCGTCGTGGTAAAGTTTTCAAGCCACTCTCTGCCCAGCACTTACCAGAATACGAGGTTGCGAGTGAAAGACTTCCCCGCCTCCGTCAACACTTCACTTAGGTCTTCTGCCTCTTTGTTCCAGGTGTCCTCGTCCTGCGCGTATCCTCCAAACTTCCTGCGGGAGCCATACAAACACCTGTTCAGCTTCTCACGAGCTACTTATGCACACTGCTCCTTTTTGTGGGTCACGGGTGACGTGTATATATGGAGTGTAAGGAAAGTACGGCTGAGGGACATAAGTTTAGGTATGGATGTTTGATGTGTCCATATCTAGAGAGGATGGGACAATTGTATGAAAACTTCGGAATACATTGTAAACGGATTTTGTGCCTCAGAATGACTTTGGGGATATTGCCTTCGAAATGCTTTCATAGTAACTTTCGTTTGTACCAGTCAGTGTAGCGCTTTGTTCCGTAATGTGGCGGGATTTCAATTAGCGGTTGAGTTATTAGGTTTTGATCTCTCGGAAGAAACTAAGGTTGGAAGTGATGGATAGATGTTGATATTGGTGGATAGAGGAGAGGCCAGACTAACCTGGTAAAGACGGTAGTGTCAGGACGGCTTGTGATCACCACCCGTGGGTTGGTGGGCGCTGGCGGGTCCGCTTGGGCAGCTTCGGGGATAAAGAAGCAGGCACTGTACACTTTGTGCTCCTCCTCCGTCCTGCATTCTACCGATACTGGGGTCCCCATGACCAGCTTCTCTCCTGTGGATCCGGGGAAAAAGGTATTCGATCTTCATGTCTGGTAGTTGATAGTCGCTGCTGAAACAAATTTATAAATCTACGAAGTTTTTGCCCTAAGGCTAAGAATCTACGAAGTATTTGCCCTAAGGCTAAGGCGTGACGATTCTAAATTACGTCGAGGCTTCACTTTTTTTGGGACAAGTGACAGATTTCTGGTTTTGGGCAGGGAACAAGTATGACATTTTAGACGAGCCATGACAGAACCACATATATGGTAGGAAAGTGATATCCTTATTTTGAACAATACACAAGGAATACGGAAGTTCAAGGAACACTACTTACCCTTACTGTTGTCGCCCCCAATGTACCCGAAAAGCCTGAGGAACACGTCGATCTGGTCGCCAGTCGAGTAACTGCCGTTCTGTTTGGTACAGGCCCACTTCTTAGCAGGGTACAGCCGCTCCTCGAACCCCTGTAGCAACGTCGTCAGATGAGTGCAAGCCATAGGTAACCAAGTAGGAAGTGGGTTATAGGGGGTCATTTAATCATGCAGATGTAGTATGAGTCCTTTAGAGATTATATCTAAGTAATTTTAGGGCTTTTGAGTTAATGTGATCCGTGGGATATATCGATATATTTGGCAACGAATTATTGGTTTAGGGTGTGGGTTGATTCAGGGGGCGGAATTCATTTGAGTGATTCTAGAGACTAATATCTTTTGTCTAAATCCTAGGAACGTCCCTACAAAGGTACGTCCTAAGCTGTTGCTTATCACCGCTACTCACCTCATACTGATGGACCACGGTGTGCGGCGCTTCCTCCTGTGGTCCCAAAGCCCTAGCAAACGCCGAGAACTGTTGGAGAGTCACACAGGTGTGTAATGTAGAAGTAACTGCTGCTACCCATTCAAAATTCTTTTTTCCTCAAGGAAGAATGAAATTTCATCAGAGCTTTTTATCTCTCATGCTTAAACGAAGAATAAAGTCTGCTACACTCACCAAAGTAGCTGCTTGACATGGTCGGGTCACTCCTGCCGATACCAACACCACCACGACCAGAGCCAACCTCAACATTATTAAAGCCATCCCTTACTTCTTTCTCTCGTATGCAACTGAAAGCATAAATATCCATAGGCTGATTAATATATACATACATATCTGTGCAAATTGGAAAAAAAAATTGAATTAGAAATTTTTCCCCTTGGTCGACGATAATTTTTCTCTTAATAAACAACAGTAATCAGATAGAAATCGTGTGACTCTGCCTTTATCGATCTATATCCTGAAGAACAACTTCCTCACTGTCCGAGCGAGAACTGGTGGCGTCTGTAAATCTGCCCTTTCGTGAGCAAGGAAGCCTCGGTCACCCGTGTGCGTTCATCCGGGCAGAGTAGCCGAAACCTTATAAATATCGTTTGAAAAGGACGAAACGAATTTCATTACAACAGTAAGATTGTTTCGTAATTACTTTTTAACAACCCTGATTACTATGATGGAAATGAATGATGACTCTGGCGCAGTTGGAAATAATAATTCATTAACGAATTCGTACGTTACATCGAGGCTTATGTTTGGATACAAGTCCCGAGATCCTCATTTGACACCAGCATCAGTATTTAAGATATATAAATATATAAATATATAATTATATTAGATATGGTTTATTTTCTAAACAATAACCCCCATGGACAGGTTACGGCATTTTTTCGTTCAAAATAAGATTAAAGCTAATATAGACCTGTCTATAACCATCTTGTTTGTGTACCTTTTCCTGTTGTATCCCGCCCAACCCCAATACTGCATGTCATGGGAGGCAGGAAAGCACCCAGCGGGTTGGGGAAGGAATCAATCACTCAGCAAGGAAGTTAAGGTTGAAGGAAGGAACCCGTCATTCAGCAAGGAAGTTATGAGATCACTATACCTAGTTGAGAAAATGGCTATTCGAAGATCAAGGGTGGAACTAATGAGATCTAGCATCCCTCGCGCACGTAACAGGTAAGACCTACGCCTAATATACGGTAGTTATATAAATTTCAACGCGAATAATGTGTAGAGTTGACAGTAGTTAAAGGTGTTTACCGCACTTCCCCAGAACTACTAATGTCATCTTTTTTAATTATTCATTGCACTGCTCTTTGTGTTGTCGCCCAGTGTTATTATCCACTTGGTAATCAAAAGTCGTTGGATTATAATATCCGTAAGAGACGTGCTAGATCTGAGTTTATGATAAAAGAAAGTTAATTCGTCAGATCACACAAGAAAAACAAACTACCATAGATCACACTTGGGCCACAAGCCAAAATAGTACGGAAGGCTCCGTTCCACTGAGGTGATGTGTGGAATAAGAATACAGTAGAGCAACACGTTTTCATTTACCTAGTTGAAGCAGTGAAGTTGGACCAAGGTGAAGTGGAGCTGGGGGCCTGACGTGCCACTCTCGCCGGACACCAGCAGACTGAACCTCGCTCGTACACTTACTCGTTACTTAGGCTCATATACGCGGTCGATCCTCGCGCGAGATTTGTTTCTATATATATTAAAGCTGTTGTGTGTGAGTATTAGAATTCTTGGAGATTAATATGATCTTTCAGTTCTGGAAATCCATCCGATGTTTACGAGCTTCTCACATAATACGATAGTCTAAAGTTAGACTTGGATCAATAAAAGTTAGCTTTAAGATGTAACCTTAAACCTTTACTGTCATGATGCTGTAAAGCCTTCCTTCACATGCTACCCTGGTGAAGTTTACACATAATTTATTTGAATAATGTACGATGAGTATTTGGCATTAACCAAACCAAACCTACTCTAACCAACTTTTCATCAACTCACGTAATGTAACAACCTAACTTAATGTACCATAAATTCTACCAATTACCTAACCTCCTTTCATTCTGGTGGTGTGGGTACAAGACCAATCCCATAGTTAGGTTTAGGAATGGGTAGTCGAGGATTTTGAAGCTTTTCTTTTTCTTCAAATATATATATATATATATATATATATATATATATATATATATATATATATATATATATATATATATATAAGGGGATCCCATATTCATTTGCGATCTGTGAATTTATTTTGTCAGATGCCACGTAATATGTCGAGAAAACCTTACATATGACAACACAGATGCCCGACCTTGTCACGCGTTACGCATGAATCAAGGAACGAGCCTGAAAAGAAGAAAAAAAAAAAACGACGTTTTAAACAGGCAATAAACTTTCTCCGTAAGAGCAGAGTTTGGATGATCAGGGCCTCTGGGAACTCATCAAAACTTGAGCTTCGTTTTGGGAACTCAGGGCTTAGAGGTCTTACGATGCACTACAACTGCAGAAGCCGCGATTTTGTATGACGGGGTATAAGTCACTCTTAACCCCACAGACACCGCGTTACGTGGCCTAACGTACGCTGTGACCCCCTGTCACCACATATACACCGTGTGAACTTACGTATACTGTGACCCTTATGACCTCTCATTCAGTGTGAACTGAAACCTTATATACCGGTGAAAGAAATTCAAGCTAGGTATTAGAATCTGACGCTAATTACCTTCAAGAAAATTATTTCAAAATTCAAAAATGATTAAACCTGAAAGGAAAACTTCATTCCTCATAGTATGACAATGCACACCATCAAGAACTGTTAATAGAATATGTAAAAAAAAAAATATGATTCTCAGAATGGAAATAACGTAAATTGCTTAAACACCTTTTTAAAGAATTCTTCTTTTTTTTTTCTCTTCATTATACGACACTTCCGTAGAACGGATTTCAAGATTTTTTTTTATCACTTTATGTTAGAATTTCAGTAAATCAGTATCTTAGATGCTGGTATATGGATTAAACGAACAACGTACATGAAAATTATCTATATTAGAATTTATGTATATTATATATGTGGTTTATATATAAATACAGCAGATTTATGGTACAGGAGCACCTGTCTAGACTTATTGACGCCCTAATGGTAGGGTCAATGGCATGTAAGGAAA
This sequence comes from Panulirus ornatus, assembly GCF_036320965.1. NCBI lineage: Eukaryota > Metazoa > Arthropoda > Malacostraca > Decapoda > Palinuridae > Panulirus > Panulirus ornatus. The sequence goes on from NC_092296.1 coordinate 1,056,069, forward strand.
TCATAAGCTGCGTAGTCTTAATCAGCTCCGAGGCTGTACGGCCTCTCCCTGTTGACGGGGTGCACGGCGATGTACGGCCTTTTTTTGTCCCTGTTGATGGGGTTAGATAGCATGCGCCGCAGTTGATGGGGTTGTGCAACCACCCGACTTGACAAGCACGTGGCCCTATCACGTCTCATATTAGATCGCATGCCGACGTCATGTAAAGAAAGCAGAAGTTTTTGTTTGTGACTCAAGGCAAGCACATGAGATAGGCTACCCCGTGCGTGGTGTCTATTTGTTGACCGATTGATTCATAATGAAAATAATCTTGTAGATCCCATAGATTATTTTATATATCATTGTGCAAAATCTGTTAGACTGTATAGTTTCCTAATGCTACCGAAATATACATTGAAGAATGATACATTGACCTTTGCTTAATTAAACACGTATTTTATTGAGTGTTCGAAGAAATTTTGTTGGGGGTAAGTTGGAGAGTTTGAAGATGAAAGATAGGAATAATGATTACCTTGACCCGGAAGGTATATGTCAGTGTCTAATTGCACGAACACGAAGGTCTAGGTCAATGGCGCCGAGGTCTGCAGACCAGACCGGCCATGATTATTAGTGTGGTCATCTCTGGCGACACTCAGCCGTCCCCACCACTTCCACCACCAGCCTTCCGTCACTCTACCACACCCAGCTGTCCTCATCGCCACCAAACCCAGCAAGCCCCACAAAATTGTATCCAGAAACCCTGTTATCACGATACGGTTATCTTAAAGCTGGTGTGTATCAAATTTGGGTTAACTTGACGTGTAGTACCGATGCCTAACCTGGAAGTGTCTTGTTTGTATCTTATGTACTCAGATATCTAATCATGATTACGCCATTTTACTTCTTGATTATTTTGATCCTCATTAAATATGGAGAGTGATTTGCTCCAACGGTCTTTCAATGCCAATGCGGAGTGCATGAGGAAATTGCTTATACTAGTACTAGTGATACACCAACGATTTTGCTGTTAAAGTGCGGTTAACGTCTCGTGAACGAACATACGACCATACAACCCTCAAATACGATTTGCACGACCCTTGGAGAACGCCCGTGCGGCCCCTAAGTACAGTCAAAAGTTTTGCCGCGACCTTTGGAGAACGCCCGTACGGCCCCTAAGTACAGTCAAACTTTCGCCGCCTTAAGGTCTCGTACCGTCAGTGCCCAAGGGCCATAACGTCGGTGTTTAAGGGCCGCATGACGTGACCTCATGCTCGAAAGGCTAATCAAGCACACACTTTGACAACGCGTACCACAATTACTACAGTCCTGTCGCTGATAAGCCTTGTTGGCACATCCAGAAGACCAGCAACAAGGCAGTGACACTTACCTCTGCGTCGGCCGTATTCACGGCTCACGCTTGCGCACCAGAGTCCTCTGTCTGATCGCCCCGTCGTCACATGGACGTAACTCCGTAGCTTCTGGGCTGATAACGCGAGATATGCTATCAGTTAGGCCGTGAGTGACAATGGGACCAAGTGATGCGTTGTTGTGTGTATGTTCCCGAGGGCGAATATGTTGTATGTTTATATCTTATCTCCCAAATTAGTCGATTGTGGATATCTTGAAATTAATAGGTAATATCATTCTTATCAACAGACATCATTCGGCTCATTTGTAGAAAAAAAAAAAGATTTCTAAATCTTAGCTCTTATCAAAACTAAATTCAGTAACATAAAAGCGCTTTCGATGATCTTCATTTCATGTCTTAAATGACTGGACTAGAATAAACCAATCAATTTCATGTCTTAAATGACTGGACTTCAATAAACCTGGGCGATAGGTAGAAACAGGAAACTTGACAATGATTATTAAAGTGCATCATAAAAGCATCAACATCAGTTTCGTTTTCTATTAACCATCAGCTGCACTTGCCGCTTGTGTCAGTTTCATTTTGTCGTTTGGAGTTGTTTGCCGGCCGTAATCTGCTGATGTTTATAGTGTTCATATACATTTGCAGGCGAAACATCGTACTCGAAGACCTAGTGGCCATGATCTTGAGATTGGAGTGCTCCTTCTTGAGAGGTAAGTACATGATTGCCTCCCCAACAAGGGAACTTGTCTAAGTAACAGCTGCAAAACAGTTTGTCTAAACTTCACCAAGTATACACCGGGACATTTTGATATTTGAAGGTAACAGACTGTACCTTGTATGTTCTAAGTGCTGTATATTTACCATTTAATACACTGTGAGCAGCGTCAGTTGGGCCACCAATTTTCAATGTGTTGAAAAGGATGCTTACGTATCCAGAGTAAAATTTGTATATATAAATATGCTGCTGACTTTATAGATCTGCACCTTACTCTGCCAGCTGTCTGGCAAGAAGGTCGATATAAAATATATATGAAAGTTAAAGTTGCAAGACTCGGTGTATACTTTGGTAGCAGCTATTACGATGGGAATAGTAGTAGTGCATGCAAAATATTGTTTTAGCTGCCATGCAAAGCTGTTTTGTTATTTGTCACTAGGAAGTATACGTAGGTTTAGAGGAACAGTGTGATACAGTGTGATTGACATGCTCCAAGTATTTTAAGCCAAAGAATATCAACACCCGCTAAAACTCCAAAAATAAGGAGTAAAGTCTTTCAGAACTTTGCAATAAGATAAGGTAAGTTTAACTTTTTCTGTTATTATCATACATTAAAGTTGTATATTTTGTTTCCACCTCGACCAGGTTAACAGTATGTGTTGTTCTATTTGTATACTGTATTATTATTTTTGTGTATTATCCTGCAACCTATTTTTTGTATTATCTACAAATTTGGAATTTTTTTTTTAGTTAAACTCAGCAGTAGATAGTATATATATATATATATGATGAAAAGCTTTATACACATGTGTGAGAACCAGTTTATATACTATTTCCATTAGGCTGTGGCATATTTCAACAGCAAAATGTGTGGCTTGGCCAACGGCTTCATGATGGAAATTTAGGAAGATATTACCAGATGTCATTGTTTCCTCACAGTTGTGTTGCACTTGACTTAAAACAATAAATTAGATTTGTTAAAGATCGGAGTTGTTGCTACGAAAGCCGTAATTTGGTATATTTCAGATAAATAGAAGGTAATTTAAAAAGCAGTTTCCGCTATTTCCCTCATGTACTGTGGTGAGACTGATTAGACAGTAATATGTCGCATATTTTTTCAACAATAGAATATAACATTGCAGTCCTTAGGCAGTGGTAGTTAGTAATAAAAGTAATAGTAATCCGCTGCTAAGTTAAGTCGATTACTTTTGGGGGTTCAACTTTGAATTTTGAGATACTTTTCTGAAGCTTATTTTGGGAAAAAGGTGTATGGTACTTTGTTTCGGGTGGAGGCTTCGGTCACGGACCGAAGTCCACACCGAGGCCGAGCCTTAAATGAAATATGATTGAGAGAATTATGAAAAGAAAGAATTAAGGATAAGTATTTTTTGTGATGTGCTAGGTCATAACTCTAGCGGAAGACAAGAAGGTAGGGAGTTCCAAAGCTTCGAGGTGTAGGGAAAGAAACAGTCTTCAAATACTTATACTTAATTGTTCAATAAGCAGCTTTCTTCGGGATGTTGTCACAAGAGGCGAAGGGTCATTTTGCGACTGCCTATTCATTTACATTCATATGACGAAAACCAAGTTTTCCCCTTTCAATTTTCGTCCGTATGAGGTCATATCTTTCTGTGCTAAAGTGTATGCAGTTCGAGTATATTTAGAATGTTCTCTGCACCCAGAACTGAGGGATCTATCCTGTACTGACGTTTTTTTTTTTTGGGAGGGGGGAGTGATTGAATGAGGACTTTATTCTCTTATTGTTGATAGTGGACTAAAGTACTTTCGCTCATGTGGAAAATTCCTTCGGGTTCTCTTTAGATTTTCTCTTAGCCACATCAGTCATTAATTCTTTTATTCATACACTTCCTTTGGAATTATGATAATGTTTAGTGGAAGCAATTTTATTGGCATTTACTCCATCTGATAGTTATGTACCCAAGATCGCCAGTGCGTTCCACATAATCCTCGTCTGTTACGAGATGTTATTTTCCGTTTACTTTTTTATGTATTTTAGGAAACAGGTGGTTAGTTAGTTTCAATAGAAACTCAGGGGTTGGATGTATATCATTTCTTGGTCATTCTTGTAGTATTACAGTGATCTCAAAACTCTTGTTATGAATCATGTGGTGAGGCAAAGTTTCGCTGCTTGCGCTGCCCAAAGTTTTCCATTCTACATTGGAGCTGGGAACCATACCTCGTTGCGCCGGAACCACAGCTTCATGGGTTGGTCGTATCCCGCCCTGAGGAAGGCAAGACACACGTTAATCATGATGGTGCTGCTTGTGCCATAAGCATACCAAACACACACAATATGTACTCAGGAAACCCGTTTTCTATGCAAAGCCAATGGATATTCACCGTTAACAGACGGGGATGTTTCACGGAAATAACAGAGCTACTCACCAGTACGTGTGATTGAGGGAGACTGTACGACAGTCCTGTTCCATGACTGCTGCCAGTTTACCCGCTTCCTCCAACCAGTCAGCCTCCTTATTCAGGTACCCGCCGACTCTCCTGTGGATATAATTTACAATAAATATAGCGTCGTTTTTATTTTCGGCTACTTTAGTGTAAAGATTTTTCTCGATCTCCTTCGGCAAGAACCCACAGCAAAGTTCCAAAGTAGGGCGTACGTTATGGATTTTTTCTTTTTCAATTCGCCCACAGCTAACGCCTCGCGCACAGAACCTACCTGGTGAAGATCTTGATTTCCGGCCGGTTCTGGATGAAGACCGTGGGGTCGTTAGGTTGGGGAGGGTCTGTTTGATAGTGTTCTCCGATGAAGAAGCACATGGTGTACTTCTTCTCGGAGGTTTGGTGCATGGCGAACTCCTCCGTGCCACAGTTTACGGTGAACTCCGTCGTCACCGGTACCGTCATGGCCATGCTTATCTCTGCGGGAGAAATTTACGACGATGTTTGTTTTAGCCTCCTGAAGTACGTACAGCGGTACGGTGCAAGCGTATAGTGATGGCCTGGCCCTCTGATCTACTGAGAGGAATGGGTCAGGACATCAAACGAACGGACGTTCGGTCGCGGTAACTTTGGATATGTATTTTAGCAAAAAAAAAAAGAAAAAAGAAATGATTGGTTGTATAGATTGTTCTCGAGATAACTCGAGGTCTGCAAAGGAACTTCTCTCGTTTTTTGACCGGAGACTCTGGTTAGGTCTAATAGAGGTTAAGACTTACTTCTCTCGTTTTGACCGGAGATGTAGTTGTACAGGCGCTGGAAGAGGGTGGGCATCATTCGGTCGTCCCTTCCAGTTTCCTCGCTGCACACCCACTTCTTGGCTTCATACGTCCGCTTCTCGTATCCCTGTAGGCCTCCAGGGCGTTAATAGGCTACAACTACACCTGCTACTTCTCCCCAAACCCTCTCTAAATTCCCTTCAAGCTAACTGCGACGCCTAATCTTGTCTCGAACCCTTCAGTCACGCGTTAGAAATGGTGTCTTGACCCCCCAGCAAATCTATTTCCCCCTTGGCATCGGCTAGGCTTTCTCATCCCCTTGAAGACGACGAATGCATCCCTTAAGCACAGCGAGAGTCGTGCTGTCATTTCTAAAGGTTTGATTCTGCCATAGATCACTTGGTTGTCTCCCACATATTCACGAAAACTCAGCATTTTGTCGTCTCCCTTGCTCCCACATGTACGAGTCACTCTCCCCTTCATCCCTTCATCACCTCTCCACACCAATTGGTATTTCCCCATCACCATAGCCTACTTTAAACGCCAACCTTCACTTTTAAACCTTACTTACCCATGAACCGCTTCTTTTCTCTTTACTAAAACATTATTATTTATTTTCCCTTGTGAGCCACCCTACTGGTCCCCTAGTTAAAAACCCCACGCCATTCTACTCACAGGGTATTTCATCTCGACGATGTAAGGTGCTTCTTCGTAAGTTGTGAAGATGCTACCCAGCTGAGCCACCATTGATTCAAACTGGGCAAAGAACGAAAAACTTTGTTAGAGGCTTGATAGTTTATGCTCCCTCAGAAACGTTAATGTAGAGATATGATAATCACATATAGCTCCTAACACCAATTAGTGTATCTGCAAGCCACCATGATTGTATTAATGCCTTACGTAAAGTAGTACCCATTAACATTTAGCAGTACTTACGAAGCTGGCGCGAGCGGCTGTCGCAACGACCAACAGGGTACACAACGCCAGCCAACGCATCCTGGCGACACAGGTAACAGTTATTAGCCACGTATGTCTTGATCTGTGGCGGTTGCACACACACACACACACACACACACACACAGCACACCTGAATCAGGACCCAGGAGCCGCAGGGAAGGGAAGCTGAGAACCGTTAGAATAAGTGTCCATAGTATTCACTGGAGGTTAAGTCTGCATGAAGTGGATGAAGCAGTCCTGATAAACGATAATGTTAGTCTCCTAAGCACGACAGTTTGATCCTTGCGGAGGAGTGTAGCAGGGGTTTGAAAACTCCTTGAAATACACATAAAAGATTGAATATAGGACGAGTGCAAAACATGGCATTAGGAGCAAATTTGGAGTTTGAAGACGAAAGTTATACAACAGACTGTACAGCAAACACCGTCAGTAGTTCATTGTTACCAGTGTTTGTCAGCCTACGGAGGATGTTCATGCAAGCAAACTGAATCATGCACTAAGTAAAACGATCAAATCCAACCTGGCTTACTTGTCGAATGCTGTGTGTGGGATCGAGCACTCCAGAGGCAATCAGCGAAATGAAATGACCCGTCCACTACCCGGCCTTATACGCATCCCAGATCAGATTACGAAATGCGACCAAAGCATTTATGAAACCCCCTGGGCGACTTGATAAAGCCTAGCTAGCGACAGTTCACACGCGCAGGTTACATGATCAGCAAGAAATTTGCCGACGTGGTAACTCTAGCTGAGCCGCCTGCTGATGCCATGTCTGTTGGTGTGCTGGACTTATAACTGTCGCCTGACGAATGTATGATGACGACGATGACTAATGAGATCGGGCGGGCATTTGTTCTGCCTCCTCACCTGAGTCATTACCTACCATGACTAAGTTCTCCATCTCTATTACGGGTCCCCCTTTTAGCGGCTGTTCTCGTGGGGTTTATTGGAGTGGGAAAACCGAGAGAGGCGAGGAGGTGGGGCACGCAAACACGTTAAACAACACCAACAAGGCTTTATTGGATAGGATATTCAAAGTGAGATAACAGAGGGCAGTAAGATACGGAAGGAGCATGACTATGGGGGTGCGGGGAGGAGGGGTTCGTTGTGGCAGGTTGAGTAATAAGAGGTAGGCTTGCCAGGGGTCCTGTGATGCTGGTGTTGGTAGGCATCAGATGAGGCAGGAGCGCGTGGGAGAAGTGCTTGGCTGCCAAGTCAACGTGGAGCTCCTGCAGGAGGAGGTGGGTGTGGCCCGTATCACGGCGACTGGCGAATACTGATAATAGAAGCAGGAGGCTCCTGAAGAGGAGCTAGGCATGCAGGGATGCCATGGGCGTGGCCGTAGGTCCCTCGTTACAGCTGCTGTTCTGGACGGGCGGAGGCGATGTCGCACGCGAGTCCTGCCGAAGATGAACATCGGATGAGACACCACAATGAAACCTGACAGGGAGATGAAGCGTCAGGGGTCACGGTGGAAACACCTACTGACGGAGGAGACGCCCTAAGGGCGGCTTGAGCCTGGAGTCACATCGCCAAGATTTCAAGTACCTGAGTGGAACACTTGTTGTCTAGTGGAGTCAACTGCCTGGCTGACTGGCTGCAATACACGGGTATTGAAGAGGCGGTGAGGCCAGGTCTGTGAAGGGGTAGCTATTCCCAAAGGGAATTAGAGAAGTTGAAGCCTAATGTCGCAAGCTTCTGACCTCTCTCATGCTGGTGGACTTGAGGTTAAGTCTGTGAGAGGGGCGCTTCTAATGGAAAGGGTCAGGTCATTGATAATTACAATGGCGACGTCATTAAGGTGACCTTGGGGGTCATTACACCCTCAATAACTACCACCCTGGCACAGTCATAATCATCAGACTTCCTTTCTTCGTCACCCGCGCTCTTCCATTCAATTTGCCCTTCGAAACGTAGTCACAGACACGAGCTTACAAATGATTTTGTTCACATTCGTCTCTGATGATGCATGTCTGGGAGCAGCGGGTGCGTCGTTTCATGATGAAAGTCTCTTATTAATCATCGTAATTGCTGAAAAGTCACGATGATATCTCTGTATCGTCTTATCTAGCCAAGATGTTCATTTTTGAGTCTTGTGTCTCCTACTTTGGACGGGACTGGATACAGTTATTGGCCTACGGGAAAGGCGCATATGGAACATGATATTAACTCTTCAAGGTTAATTTTAATGCATTGATTCATGTGCTGAGGAAGCTCTTCAGATCAGAGGTGGGAGGTTTGCGTAGTTCGCTTGTAATTTTTTTTTACATATGTCTGGGCACTTGCAGTCACTTGTTGATAAAGTCCTTGATAAACTATCTAGAGAGAGACTCTGGTCTGTTAACGATCATGCGGGGATACTTCAAGGTCCCTCCATGAATAATATAATTACCGCTGGTTCCCATGCATGCTGTACCCGTTGAGTTTACTGTGTTTACATATGCCACTACCGTTTCCCATGCAGACAAGACATGCTTAATTTACAGTACTCAGACTTCAACATCAGTCCTGTAATCAAAAGAAAAAACTTAAAGTTGGACGTACATTTCTACCCCTGTTCACAACCCACCACAACCGAAGCAAGCAATAGCCGATGCCTGTGGCACATGCTGACTCTACAACTAACCTTTGTAAGGATTGTGTTATGTTGCGTCAGTAAATGATTAACTTGACCTCCACCTACCCTTTCAGTGGTCCCACCCGGTGGACAGTGGCCAGTTTCCTGGGCGCTGAGAGAATCGCATAGAAAGGAATCCTTTGGCAATATATATATATATATATATATATATATATATATATATATATATATTTTTTTTTTTTTTTTTTTCATACTATTCGCCATCTCCCGCATCAGCGAGGTAGCGCCAAGAACAGAGGACTGGGCCTCTGAGGGAATATCCCCACCTGGCCCCCTTCTCTGTTCCTTCTTTTGGAAAAAAATAATATATATAATATAATATATATATATATATATATATATATATATATATATATATATATATATATATATATATATATATATATATATTGGGGAAACGTATTAAGGAAGATGTGGGGTTAATCTTCAGTAAGAATTCACGAAAGGGAAAATAATGCATTACTCATTGCATTGTGCTTAATATATTTATTTATTTATTTATTGCGCTTAATATGCTACATATTTAATCGTGGAAGCTTTTTTATGATCGAGGCCAAAATTCTCCCAGTTGCGGGAAGCAGTTGACCGCCACGGCTAATGAGAACGCTGAAAAAATAAAAATGAAAATAAAGGATTTTAATTCGCATGGAATATGAATCCGAAAACTATTTACAAGAGTAAACTAAGTCCTCTGGGTAACGTTCTGTATGTGTATTTGGAAGAAGCGTATTTCCTCTATACCGTTAAGGAATACTGCATAGTATAGAGGATCGGGTACGATGATGAGAGTTGAACACTATTCCCGTCATGCAAGAAGAGTGATCAGGTTCGGAAATGGAATTTCTTTTTTTTTTTTCTCTCTTTGACAGTTGAACTTATCCTAGGTTGATCCTAGGTTGTCATCTCTCTTCTTGGCGCCTGAATCTTTCGTTCGCGGTACTGTTTTTTTTTAATCTGTGAATTATATTACACCGAAAAGTCATCCAAGTTTGCTTTTGAACACTATCGAAAGACGAATTTCCCGACCGCCATCTACTACTATAAAGTAAGTGATGCAAGCAGAACTTAATCCATTAATTGATGTCCATGTTCATTTATGCTCCCGTATGGTTCAATCTGTCATCTTGTTCCTTTTGTCTTTCAGCTTCACTTTTGGTCTTCCCTTTCTCCCACTGCATTCAGTCCGGGTCTTTTAGTCTCTGCATTCACTCTGCTTTTCCCTTATTCTTCATTTCCCTACATAAACGTAAAGCTGGATTCTCTCTTTAAAAAGCTGCTTTCATATCGCATAAATTTCATGACTCTCTCATATCTCCAGTATCCAATATTTGAATACTTTCTAAACACCACAGACATTTGAAATTTGGTCTCACATACGACCATTTAGCCACAACCCTCCCAAATTACAATGTTCTCAAAAGTATATTTTCATTTTGAGTCCGTTACAAAGGCTTACATATTCTTCAACACGAAGTTTTCAGTTTCGTCTTTTCCATATTGTCTTGTTTTTCCGTATTGTCTTGTATTTCTGTTTTTGATGGTGCCACCTTTACTTAGTCGACTGAGGAAGAGCCTACATTATGGAACAACTTGTGTTGAGCAGGTGAGTTCTTGGTATTTGGTAACTGCTTAAAAAAAAATATATATATATATATATATATATATATATATATATATATATATATATATATATATATATATATATATATATATATATATATATATATATATATATATATATATATATATATATATATATATATATATATATATATATATATATATATATATATATATATATATATATATATATATATATATATATATATATATATATATATATATATATATATATATATATATATATATATATATATATATATATATATATATATATATATATATATATATATATATATATATATATATATATATATATATATATATATATATATATATATATATATATATATATATATATATATATATATATATATATATATATATATATATATATATATATATATATATATATATATATATATATATATATATATATATATATATATATATATATATATATATATATATATATATATATATATATATATATATATATATATATATATATATATATATATATATATATATATATATATATATATATATATATATATATATATATATATATATATATATATATATATATATATATATATATATATATATATATATATATATATATATATATATATATATATATATATATATATATATATATATATATATATATATATATATATATATATATATATATATATATATATATATATATATATATATATATATATATATATATATATATATATATATATATATATATATATATATATATATATATATATATATATATATATATATATATATATATATATATATATATATATATATATATATATATATATATATATATATATATATATATATATATATATATATATATATATATATATATATATATATATATATATATATATATATATATATATATATATATATATATATATATATATATATATATATATATATATATATATATATATATATATATATATATATATATATATATATATATATATATATATATATATATATATATATATATATATATATATATATATATATATATATATATATATATATATATATATATATATATATATATATATATATATATATATATATATATATATATATATATATATATATATATATATATATATATATATATATATATATATATATATATATATATATATATATATATATATATATATATATATATATATATATATATATATATATATATATATATATATATATATATATATATATATATATATATATATATATATATATATATATATATATATATATATATATATATATATATATATATATATATATATATATATATATATATATATATATATATATATATATATATATATATATATATATATATATATATATATATATATATATATATATATATATATATATATATATATATATATATATATATATATATATATATATATATATATATATATATATATATATATATATATATATATATATATATATATATATATATATATATATATATATATATATATATATATATATATATATATATATATATATATATATATATATATATATATATATATATATATATATATATATATATATATATATATATATATATATATATATATATATATATATATATATATATATATATATATATATATATATATATATATATATATATATATATATATATATATATATATATATATATATATATATATATATATATATATATATATATATATATATATATATATATATATATATATATATATATATATATATATATATATATATATATATATATATATATATATATATATATATATATATATATATATATATATATATATATATATATATATATATATATATATATATATATATATATATATATATATATATATATATATATATATATATATATATATATATATATATATATATATATATATATATATATATATATATATATATATATATATATATATATATATATATATATATATATATATATATATATATATATATATATATATATATATATATATATATTTATTTATTTATTTATTTATTTATTTATTTATTTATTTATTTATTGCGCTTAATATGCTACATATTTAATCGTGGAAGCTTTTTTATGATCGAGGCCAAAATTCTCCCAGTTGCGGGAAGCAGTTGACCGCCACGGCTAATGAGAACGCTGAAAAAATAAAAATGAAAATAAAGGATTTTTAATTCGCATGGAATATGAATCCGAAAACTATTTACAAGAGTAAACTAAGTCCTCTGGGTAACGTTCTGTATGTGTATTTGGAAGAAGCGTATTTCCTCTATACCGTTAAGGAATACTGCATAGTATAGAGGATCGGGTACGATGATGAGAGTTGAACACTATTCCCGTCATGCAAGAAGAGTGATCAGGTTCGGAAATGGAATTTCTTTTTTTTTTTTTTTTTTTTTTTTTTTTTTTTTTTTTTTTTTTTTTTTTTTTTTTTTTTTTTTTTTTTTTTTTTTTTTTTTTTTTTTTTTTTTTTTTTTTTTTTTTTTTTTTTTTTTTTTTTTTTTTTTTTTTTTTTTTTTTTTTTTTTTTTTTTTTTTTTTTTTTTTTTTTTTTTTCTTTGTTGGCTTTCCTCTACTAAGTACCTTTTGTCAACAATCCTAAACTTTTTTTTTCTTTGTTGGCTTTCCTCTACTAAGTACCTTTTGTCAACAATCCTAAACTTTTGCAACAATGGTATATATTTATATTTCTCAAGATTGCACTTAGCACAGCCTCAACAAATTTAATTCACCTTATTCTCGTTGTCCTTATGTAAATTTGTTATATTCTCCATACTCTAAAATCTTCCCTCAGTCACCTTTTTATAAGAAATTTTTAAAATTTTGCAGCCATCAACTGAACACTTTTTAGTTCTATCATCATCTCTGAAGTATTCTTCAGGGACTGCATTCGAGCCATGCACTCACTGCATACAAGTTGTGCTATCTAAACTGTTTCCAGTTTGGGTGGTGAGGGAGGCACATGCAAAGGTGCTAGCACGTAGAGGAGCTAATAGTCTGTTGCGATGGAGGGCCTGGGAGGTGAATCTGTCGTTGTTTGCCAATAGTAGGGTGCTTGTGGCATATATAGCAAGACACTGTAGAAGGTGTGTCTGGGAATGCTTGAAAGGATAAAGATGAGAGTAAATGTGAATAAAAGCAAGATAATTAGGCTTAGCAGAGATAGGTATGTTAGGGTGACTGAATGGAATAATAAAAAACTTGAGAAAGTGAAGTATTTTAGATACTTGGAAGTGGTCTTTGCAGCAGATGGAACCATGGGAGTTGAAAAGAAAAAGAGTAACAGCAGGTGAGGAGTGCAAAGGTCCTTTGGGCAGTGAGGATTGTTAAAAGGTCACTTGGGCAGTGAGGATTGTGTTAAAAGGTCACTAACTGGGAGCATGAAGATGGGTGTGTTTGAAGGTATAGTGTTCTGGTTGATGTTGGATGGATGGGGATGCATGGGCATTATTGGGTGAATGTGTTGGAAGTGAAATGTTTGAGGACAGTATGTGTTGTTAGGAAGGCTGATCAATTAAAAAAAAAAAGGGGGGGGGGGGGTAAGAGAGGTATTGTAATAGAGTACTGTTGAGATTTGAAGAGGATGTGCTGAAAGGGTTTGCATACATGAAGAGCATGAGTAAGAAAGTTTGAGAGAATAAATGTATCAGAAGTGAAGGTGATAAAGAGAAGGGGGACTGGAATTGGAGATAAAAGCAAGTGAATAAGGTTCTGAGTGCCTGTGGCTTGAACATGCAGGAGGGTGGAAGTCATGCATGGGATAGAAAGTGATGTAGTATTCAGGGAATGACGTGTCAGTGGACTGAACCAGCTACATTTGAAGCAGTCAAGGGAAAGGATGAAAAGGTCTGTGGGGCTATGAGGCAGTTTGCTGCATTACACATGACAGCTGGAGAATGGATGAGAATGAATGAGGCCTTAAGTATGTTCCTGAAACTACCTAAGTAACACTGTAAACAGCAAACCACTACTAAATTTAATGGTTTCATTTATTCATACATCAATTATTTATATATCAAGTAGACTTCATGATTATTACCTAACGATTTGTTCTTTATTTCCAAATATTCACACCTTGCTGCTGCTATATTGTTCAGAATAAAATGGTCAGATAAGTCCATTAAAAACAAAAAAAAAAAAAAGGTCTGGCAAGTCCATCCCAATCCAGATGCCTGTCCGTCTTCAGTTTTCATCCCACTGACCAATTAAAGGATTCACTATCCTACCATCTGCATCATGATGTGCATAAATGAACAGACTTATACCTGGACTTAAATTTGGCAAACACTCTTTCATTCCCTCCATAGAATTCATTGTACTCTTTGGTGATGACACTGTGGATATGACTTCTGCATTTTATTTCCTTACCTCCCGTTTACTAATAAATTATCGACAAACCAATTTTATATTACCCACAGTGGCAGCTAGCTTTTTTCCCCATTTTGATATGTCTCACGACCAGCAAAAATGCACATTTTCAGTTTCAGCATAACTATAATCTAAATGGAGCTTTACGTTTCACAGCCACCATGCCCTAAGCATTTTGAATAAACTTTATATATTATTTAGCTCATCCAGTATTTGCATCCATCAAGCTTTCAAGTGCACTCCAACTATTCCCATTTATGTGCAACCAGCTTCCCCAAACTTATCTGTACCATCAGGACTGCAATATGAGATAGCCTCTTCACCCCCAAAATATGTTCTGTTGTTCTAAACCCCCAATCAAACTTATCTATGAACACCAATTTTTTTTTTTTTTCCTACTTGATCCCCGTTTCCTGTGTTAGCAAGGTTGCGCCAGCAAACAGAATAAGAAAGACATCCACTCATATACATATATGCTAATGTACACATTCATACTAACTCATCTTCATCCATTTCTGGCACCACCCCCTGCACCAGCAAGGCAGCGCTAGGAAATGGATGAAAAACAGCCACATCTGTTCACATCCTTGCAAGAGGCATCATATGTAATACACTGAAACCACAGGTCCTTATCCACATCAAGGTCCCACAAACCTTTCCATGGTTCACCCAAGACATTTTACATGCCAGGTTGACCCCAATATACCAAATCGTTCCATTTCTCTATTCCTTGTGTGCCTTTCACCCTCCTGCCTGTTCAGGCCCCGATCCATCAAAATCTTCACTCCATCCTTTAACTTCCAATTTGGTCTCCAGGTTCTCCTTGTTCCCAACACTCCTGACACATATATCCTCTTTGTCAACCTTTCCTCACTCATTCTCTTTCATGTCCAAACCCTTCTACACCCTCTTCTGTTCTCTCAGCCACACTTTTTATTACCACACATCTCTTACCCTTTCATTACTTATTTGATCAAACCACCTTCAACCACATACTGTCCTCGACCGGTTATTCCAACACATCCACTGTCCTGCATACAACCTCATCTATAACCCATGCCTTGTAACCATATAATATTGTTGGGAGTACTATTCCCTCAGTCATACCCATCTTTTCTCTCCAAAATAACACTTTATACTTTCTTCATTGCACCTGGAACCTTCGCCCCCCTCCCTCAACCTTTGACAGACTTCAGCTTTCATAGTTCCATTCTCTCCTGAGTCCACTCCCAGATATCTAAAACACTTCACTTTCTCTAATTTTTCTCCATTCAACTAACTTCTCCCTCAACTCTGCTGAACCTAATAACCTTTTATTCACATTTACTTTCAACCTTATCCTTTCACACACTTTTCCAAACTCAGTCACCAACTTCTGCTGTTTTCCACTTGAATCAGCCATCAGTCTTGTATCATCTGCAAACAGCTGACTGACTCACCAGGTCCTCTCATCCCAAACAGAACATATTCACCCCTCTCTCCAACTCTTGCATTTCCCTCCCTCACCAATCCATCCATAAACAAATTAAACCAAGGTGACACAGACCAACCTTCACTTGGAACCATTCACTCTCCTCTCTTCCTACTTGTACATATGCCTTACACCCCTGATAAAAGCTTCTCATTGCTTCTAGCAGCTTTCCTCCCACTCAATATATTCATAAGGTCTTCCACAAAGCACCTCTATCAACCCTATTATATGCCTTTTCTAGATCCATAAGTGCCGCATACAGAACCAAATGTTTTTCTAAAAATTTCTTGCACATTCTTCAAAGCAAACACCTAATCCACACATCCTCTACCACACAGCTTCTTCCCAATCTGATGCTCTGTACATGCCTTCAGCCTCTCAGTCAATATCATCCCATACTATTTACCTGGTTTACTCAACAAACTTATGCCTCTGTAGTTTGAACATTTACCTTTATCCCCTTTGCCTTAATACACTGGCATTATACATGGGTTCTGCCAGTCCTCGGGCACTTGCCATGATCCATGCATTCATGAATATCCTTACCAACCATTGACAAAACGTCATCCCCTTTTAGTTCAACTACAATACCATGGAATCCTGCTACCTTACCACATTTTATCTTTTGCAGGCTTTCACCAAATCACTCTTAGCATAACACCCCAACCAAAACACCCTACATCTAACACCACCATCCAACTCAACATTCCTTCTAAATACTTGCTCCTTCATTACCTGTTGTCACTTATCCCTTTTGCCCCCTTTACCGATGTTCCCATTTCTTGTCTTTTGCACATTACTTACTTCTCAAACATCTTTTTATCTCTAGAAGTTTTATGATACTCTCATTTGCCCTTTTTCAACCACTGCACCTTCCTTTTGACCTCCTGCCACTTTGTCTTATACATCTCCCTGTCGTTTACATTCCTAGGGATACTTGTAAGTACTGCCTAAAATGCCTCTTTTCTCTCACTAGCAGCAATGTTTCTTCATCCCACCACTCACTATCCTTTTTAATCTGCCCACCTCCCACCATTCATGTGCCACATGCATGTCTTACACATGCCATCGCTGCTTTCCTAAACGCCTCCCATTCCTCACAAACTCCCCTCGCTTCATTTGCTCTCATCTTTTGCCATTCTGCACAATCTCTCCCAGTGTTTCTTCATGTCTCCTTTCCAAGCTCATTTACTCTCGTCCTGACATTGTCTTCTCTCTTTCAAAAAGCTCTACAAATCTTTACCCTTGGATCCATGAGATAGTGATCAGACATCCCAATAGCTGCCCCTATTAGCACATTTACACCCAAAAGTCTTTCTAAATTTAATAATGCCACCTGACCATCTCTCCTCACATACATGTTTAGATTTTTCTTTTCAAATCAGGTATTCCCGGTCACCAGTCTTTTTCTGCACACACCTCCACAGGCCCTTCATTTCCATTCATAACACTCAATATCCAGTGCACACCTATTATACCTTCAGCTGCTTCATTACTTACCTTTGCATTTAATCACCCATCACAAATACCGAGTTTTGTGCACAAAGCTGAGGACACACTCACTTGCCTCATGCTCTTTATTTTGATGGCCAGGTGAATAAGCACCAATAATCACCCCTCTCTTGCTATCCACTTTCAGTTTTACCCACACAGTATGTCATCATTAATTTTTCAAGTATAATCAATCAGTTGAACAACTGTTAACATTAATTTTTAATTACAGTAACTAGTGCTTGATGCAGATTCCACTATTAAGTTTCCTCTGGATACATGAATTGGGATTAACAAATAATTTATCAACATTCTGCTCAGTGGCTCTCAAGCTTACATTTTTACAAGTTGTTTGTTCATTTTTTTGTAAATAACATTTTATGATAAATGCCCAAATAATTTGTAGTCCTAATTTCATATAATATTATTAACTGAACAAAATTGATTTAAAAGCATGTAAATACAAAGGAAAAAGATGTACACAACACAGTTTTAAGTTAGCTGTACCCATTTATTTGAGCACACCAGGACATATTTGACTACAAATCGTATATAGTAACAATGACTATTGATAATAATGGTAATCAAGAGGGAATAGTTATAAAGCAAAGAAACAAACTCCTCACAAACAAGATGCCATTGGACTGGCATAAAACTAAACACTAAAATGGAAGGAGCAAACATGGCGTGGCTTTCATAGGGCATCACAACAACATTTGTAAGGAGCTTGCCAGTTACCTTTATTTTCATTAAAAACTGTGATCTTCAATACGTTTTCTACTCTGTATAAGCACCAACTACGGCAATAAAAACACAAACAAGAGAAACGCTTCTTACAAAAAATCAAAATTTCACTCCATCAGTTTGAGGTGCATATCAAGTGTAAGATAATGATGCACAGAGCTTGTATTGAGGATTATAAACCAAGAAAACCCCCAGAGCTCAATCAATATAATGACAGTGATGTAAGGACAAGTTCCTACAAGAGGCATTTTCCCCATAAGAATCCCAAGTGGTAAGTGAGCGGTTTTTTTAAGTTTGAAGTTATAATAAGAGTAATAGCACACATGCTAACACAATTGCCCTAGAGGTAAGTTATCATTCATACACACACATACAAACAAGGCTACCTCATTTTTTTTTCCATTTCTCATAGCCACTACAAATGTTGCAGTAATTATTAATTTAATACGCTTGGTACAAAAGGCATGAAAGCCCAACTATATGTTAAGTCCAAGTGCATAATAACATGGGATCAATGAATCCTTGGCTCACATGTCACTTACAGTAAGGCATCACTTCGACTGGGCCAACAGACTTGGTGAAGGCTGCACCAAGTTCGCACACAAACTTGTAACCAGCCTGAGCATGCTTCTGTTTCTATGGCCTGCACAGGTAGTGGGTGGAGAGATGGTGTAGTTGGGAGAATTAAGGCCATCTGTTGACCCAGGAGGGCGATGTCCGGATCAGTAAATATTTGCAGCAAGTGGCCGTGAAGGTCAGAAGTGGGCATTATATATTGTACAGGTTCAGAGTTTTTCTTTTCAAATATTTAACCAAAACAAGTACACTTCATGGAGTGGATCTGCCCTTCAAGAACGCCACATTTTTTTTTCAAGGACGCAGTTTATGAGTTTAGCCCAACAAGACCTTGTGCCAAGGCATCCGTCAGGTAAGTTTTCCCTACATACTATACGACATGTGATGAGTTGATGCTATATGAAGGATGAAGATGTTTGATGGATGTGATGATGGTGGTCAATGAGTGATTTGTATGATATTAATGAAGTGAAATGATGACAGCGGTGACATGAGGTAATGCTAGACACATGTGGCGGGACCTCCAGCAACAGTTTCTACAGCCCCCCACGCAGACACAAATACACAACACAGCAGAGCCAACCAACACAACTCAAAATTCCAGCATGATCACTGTAGACAGATTCTGTCAAAACAGTAGTAACCCCAGTATACAAATATGCCTATTTCCAAATATATTCATAGAAGAACAAGGAAAAATCAAAACGTGTTGTATCTTTACACGACCATGAAATACAGTTTATCATCCACATCATCCAAAGAACCTTTTCTATCCCTTCTTCCTTTCGTGGTTTGCGACCTAAGCTGGGGTGAGGTGGGGCTCAACTGTTGGCCATCTAATAGTGTCTTCATATCTTTTGGATCTTTTCACCCTTGATAACAGGGTTGTTCCGCCTGATCTCCTCCGCTCCAAGTTCACGGTAATCAAATGTGCAGTGGTGTTCGTTGCTATAACGATGCACTGAACAGAAGAGGCCTTCACACCTGCATGTAAACCCTGAAAAGAAATGTAAACTCCATTATCAACCTGGCTTACAACTTACTTTCTACACTGTCACTCATTTCAAGGGGCTCATTATACATGACAGCTAGGAAGAATATGCAAGTTAATGGGCTATATTTTTCATCTGTTCCTGGTTCTACCTTGCTAATGCAGGTAATTGCATTTTTTTTTTGCCATTTCCTACATTAGCGAGGTAATGCCAGAAAAAAAACAAAAAACATTCACTTGCATCTACCCTTACACTGTCATGTGTAATACCACTTGTGAAACCATACTGTCTACCCCAATTTGAAGCTTGTGCATACCTTCACCTCGGTCACCAGTGTTCCATACAACTTACTGGTGCTTACACCAGACTTAGTAATCTATAACAAGAGCTTTCACTTTTGTCTTTACACATAATTATACAGGCATTCACCATTCCTAAGGCACCTCACCATGATCCATTCACATTTTTACTTGCCAATCAACACAGTTACAGAAATTCAACTGTAATTCTACCCACTCCAGCCATTTTGCCATGCTTCATCTTGTGCAAGGCTTTATCTATCTTGTTACATCAAAATACTTACCAAGACTCCTTCACCTCGCAAAACTTCATATCCAAAGCACCCGACACCTGCCATCGTATCATTGAATACATTCAAGTCCTAATTACTCACTGTCTTCACATTATCTCGGCTTCATTCCCCATCTACCCCATTGTCTGATTTTACCATTTGCTCTCTTCTCACACTAGTAACCTTTCAAGGCATTTTATCATTCTCCCTGAAGTTTGCAGATACTTATTCACCACAACTCTCATCTGTCTGTATCTCTGATGCCTGTTCCCAAGTGAGACTCCCTCAAGGGGGAGGCCACTGCAATAGTCTCCATAATTAGTGAACTACAGTACCTCTTTGTAGCCTTCCGTGCCTTACCCTTTACAGGCCACTGGCAGAGGGCAAATCTGCTTAGCACATTGTTTGTAGAGGCTCCTACATTATGTTCTCACCAACTATATAACCTAACGTTTCTGCCCAAGTGTTCCTATGTATTACTTATATCTATTTCCCCTAACATTTTGTCAAAAGGCAGAGCTAGTGCATAGGTTCACCACAGGAAAATCTAGAGTTACAAAGAATGAGCTGTGTGAGTTTAGTTTTGTCAGGTGTCATTTATGACGAGGAGATTCTGTGTTTGTGGACAAAATGCCAGTAGTCTACGTGTGGGTGAGGCAGAAAGAAATGACAGTTAACTTGGGTCAGATTGCAACTTGACAACCACTGAAGTGCTGGCTGACTATGCAGGTATCACTAACCCTCCAGTTACCCAGGCTGGTAGTACTGGTAATATACCTCCCTGGTTGTTGGCTACCTACTGACTGTAACCATCTCTCATTTACCCACTTATTCAGCCCCTGCACCTTCCTCCTGACCTCTTGTTACTGTCTGTCATAAGAGGAGGGAACAAAAAAATTGGAGAACACAGTGGAGATAATAGGATAAGTATTTAAGATTTGAGTGCTCAGCACCTTGAACATGCAAAAGTATGGCATATATGGGGGCAACATTATATCAGTACAATGAACTAAGGCACTGAAGCAGTTGTAGTAACTATGGAAAGGTTTATGGGGCCTCGTTGTGAAAAGTGGGCTGCAGTTCAAGGGGCTCATTATACATGACAGCTAGAAAGAAGATGCAAGTTAATGGGCTACTTTTTTTTTTCATCTGTTCCTGGTTCTACCTTGCTAATGCAGGTAATGGCAAAGAATTTTTTTCCTTTTTTTTTTCTTTTTGCCATTTCATACATAAGCAAGGTAATGCCAGAAAACAAAACAAAAAAAACCAAAAAAAACAAAAAAAAATCACTTGCATCTGCTCTTACACTGTCATGTGTAATGCACCAGAACCGCAGCCCACTTCTCACAACCAGGCCCCATAAACCTTTCCATAGTTACTACAACTGCTTCAGAGCCTTAGTTCATTGTACTGATATAATGTTGCCCCCATATATGCCATACTTTTGCATGTTCAAGGTGCTGAGCACTCAAATCTTAAATACTTATCCTATTATCTCCACTGTGTTCTCCAATTTTTTTGTTCCCTCCTCTTATGACAGACAGTAACAAGAGGTCAGGAGGAAGGTGCAGGGGCTGAATAAGTGGGTAAATGAGAGATGGTTACAGTCAGTAGGCAGCCAACAACCAGGGAGGTATATTACCAGTACTACCAGCCTGGGTAACTGGAGGGTTAGTGATACCTGCATAGTCAGCCAGCACTTCAGTGGTTGTCAAGTTGCAATCTGACCCAAGTTAACTGTCATTTCTTTCTGCCTCACCCACACGTAGACTACTGGCATTTTGTCCACAAACACAGAATCTCCTCGTCATAAATGACACCTGACAAAACTAAACTCACACAGCTCATTCTTTGTAACTCTAGATTTTCCTGTGGTGAACCTATGCACTAGCTCTGCCTTTTGACAAAATGTTAGGGGAAATAGATAAAAGTAATACATAGGAACACTTGGGCAGAAACGTTAGGTTGTAGTTGGTGAGAACATAATGTAGGAGCCTCTACAAACAATGTGCTAAGCAGAGATTTGCCCTCTGCCAGTGGCCTGTAAAGGGTAAGACACGGAAGGCTACAAAGAGGTACTGTAGTTCACTAATTATGGAGACTATTGCAGTGGCCTCCCCCTTGAGGAGTCTCACTTGGGAACAGGCATCAGAGATACAGACAGATGAGAGTTGTGGTGAATAAGTATCTGCAAACTTCAGGGAGAATGATAAAATGCCTTGAAAGGTTACTAGTGTGAGAAGAGAGCAAATGGTAAAATCAGACAATGGGGTAGATGGGGAATGAAGCCGAGATAATGTGAAGACAGTGAGTAATTAGGACTTGAATGTATTCAATGATACGATGGCAGGTGTCGGGTGCTTTGGATGTGAAGTTTTACGAGGTGAAGGAATCTTGGTAAGTAGTTTGATGAAACAAGATAGAGAAAGCCTTGCACAAGATGAAGCATGGCAAAATGGCTGGAGTGGGTAGAATTACAGCTGAATTTCCGTAACTGTGTTGATTGGCAAGTTAAAATTTTTAATATGAGAATGGATCATGGTGAGGTGCCTTAGGAATGGTGGAATGCCTGTATAATGTCCATGTATAAAGACAAAAGTGAAAGCTCTAGTTATAGATTTATAAGTCTGGTGTAAGCCCCAGTAAGTTGTATAAATCTTAACATCTCAGGCTCCACCACTCCCAAGACCTTTGCATTCACCTCCCTCACCACCAGATTCATAAATGGGTTGAACAGCCATGGTTACATCACACAAGGCCTTCTGCAGATCCAACCTCACCTCAACAGATCCATAAATGCCATGCAGAAATCCTCTGTTCTTAAAGTATTTCTCGCATTCTTCAAAGCCAACTACCTGATCTACCTATCAACCACTTGTGAAACCATACTGTCTACCCCAGTTTGAAGCTTGTGCATACCTTCACTGGTGACCGAGGTGAAGGTATGCACAAGCTTCAAACTGGGGTAGACAGTATGGTTTCACAAGTGGTTGATAGGTAGATCAGGTAGTTGGCTTTGAAGAATGTGTGAAATACTTACAGAACAGAAGGATTTCTGCATGGCATTTATGGATCTCTCGAGGTGAGGTTGGATCTGCAGAAGGCCTTGTGTGATGTAACCATGGCTGTTCAACCCATTTATGAATCTGGTGGTGAGGGAGGTGAATGCAAAGGTCTTGGGAGTGGTGGAGCCTAAGATGTTAAGATTTATGCCCTGGAAGGAAAGCTACCAAAAGCAGCATGGAATTTTCAAGTCTGTGTGAGTAGGAAATGAGAAGGGAGAATAGTTCCAAATAAAGGTGAGTGGTCACTAAGGAGTTGGTGAGGGAGGTGAATACAAGGATCTTGGAGTAAGGGAGCCTTGCATATCATGATGTATGACATGGGGGAGGAAAGCTACACTAGAAACAGAGTTTTCATCGAGAGTGTGAGTATGGTTCCAGGTGAAGGTGGGACTGCAGAAGGGGTACGCAATATTACAACTACTGTTTAACCCATTTTTGAATGGGATGATAAGGAAGGTAAATGCACGAGTCTCGGAATGGGGGAACCTTAGATGTGATTCAGTTGCTGTTTGCGGATGACATGGTTGTTGTGGCATATTTGAGCGAGAAAAGAAAAGATATGTTTACGAAAGCCATGATTAGGGCATTCTGTTATCCGAGTCATAAGTACCATAAAAAAATCAGAATACTGAAAATTCTATAAAAATGACTGATGGTGTCCTTACCTGTAAGGCCAACCTTCTTCTTGCACATCTGGCACTTGTTCTTCTTCTTCTTAGCTCCATCTTTGTCTGGGCTACCAGCATCAAGGTCTGCTTCCACGCTGTCTGTGGCAGATGCTCCTGAATCCTCTGTCGTTTCACACTTTTCCGAAGACCCAGGGACACCTGCCACCTATAAAACAAAGCAATAATAATCATCAAAGAAACAGAAGTTACCACGGAGAACTACAGAACAGGTGATACAGCTGTTTCCAGTGTCTCAGTTGGTGTTATAAGAATGTGGGTGAACTTATACAGAAGTATACTACAATATGCAACAATAATGTAATAGGTGGTGCTGCTGCAAGCTATAACTACATATCTATCGAGATATGATACAAAGATGTACGAGTAACTAACAAGCCTTCATCTACAGGCATTTGGCCCTACCAAAAGCTGATCCTATTGTCCCCATAACAAAGAGCATGCATCTGGTACCAATTTAACCACAGCCAGATAGATTGAGACAGTGTATGGCATATTCAGATGGAGAATAAGGTAGATGGATATCCTTTCAGTATTCAATACAATGCCAAATGGATGAATGTTGCCATTTCAATATTTGTATTATGCCATACAGGTAGATACACATCCTTCCAGTACTTCAAGAGTTCAAGATGACTGAATTTGCCAATTTATCACTAAAAATAAGCCGAAATATTAAAAAAGGGACACAGGGCATGCATGCAGCCAAGTGGAAACCTGAATTGATTAAATTCAGAGGAATCATGCAACTATCGAATGTACAGTTTAAATAACCAAACATAGACTACCAGTCTCTGCTGAGCTAAGGCTGCAGACTATATACACCAAAAGCTGTGCATAACTTCTCCCCAAATCCACATAAGTGTAATGTCACACCATCCATTTAACAAAGTACCAGGAGTAGTGAATTTCATTATATCAAATGTCAATTTCCAGCATTGTTGGTCCATAGCTAGATGGATAGACATTAGGCAAATATCAGGAAAAGGAACTTGGTTTCAAGTCATTCTAAATTTCAAAAGTCAATATGCTTCAGCATGAACCAAAGTATGACATGCATCATGCTAAAACTGGTCTACACAAAAAGAAAACTATGCCATTTGATCATTTTCCATTTCTAAAAACATCCATCCATCCAGCATACTATCCTACCGTGATGCCAAATATTAGTAGCTATCAAGCTCCTAATCATTTAGGCAACATATAACTGTACACTTGGACATACATAGGACCAATTACAATTATAATCCCCTGCACACACACCTGGCAGAGAAAACCATTACATACAACTATATTATCTAACTACCTATAGACTCGAGTATCCACAGTAGGAAGATACTCGTACCTTAGCCTCTTATCCGATTATTGTTGCTAAACAAAATTAGGCCATGCTGCAGCACCACCATTTATAAAACATCAGTGTTACACTAGAGGTCAGTACACTAAGTATATAATTTACAATTAAGATTATCAAGAAGTGAGATGTGAACAGCTGTACCAACTATGTTCAGATGTAAAGTATGCACTTACTCAAAAATGAGAACGAAATTAAAGCATTACATTTTGTAAGTTAAAGACTACACTATTTATGAAAAACTTAGGAACTTCATATAAGCAGTTCAAAAAATTTAGGGAAAAATATGACTGATCTAGTCTATCCTAGTTAGTGTTAGACCAATCAATAACTGGTAGAGGGAATCTTATAAAATAAAATATATTAAAGTAAAATAGGCAATCAAATAAAATAAAGATTGACTTTGAAATCATCTATCAGAAAGGGTGACTTCCAATGACAAAATAATTAATAGTAAAGTTTAACACATGAATGAAATGGACTAGAAAATATCACCTATAACCATTCTTTTCTTCACATTCTCTGGTGCTGTGAGTACAATAAGAACAGTAAGAAAATTTCTTGTGATGCATTTTATCTTTAATCTTATTTGAACGAATAACTCATCATGTGAGCAAAAAAAATAAAGACCAAAATTAGATTTTAGTGTAGGGATGATTACCAACCAACCTGTGTGAGTGTGGGCACAGTAGGCTGGCCAGTGGTTGTGGCGACAGTTGCTGCTTGGTGGAGGGTGGATGTGGGGGGTGCTGGAGAGGCTGAGGTGGGGGCTACGGAAGCT
Organism: Panulirus ornatus; assembly: GCF_036320965.1. Lineage (NCBI taxonomy): Eukaryota > Metazoa > Arthropoda > Malacostraca > Decapoda > Palinuridae > Panulirus > Panulirus ornatus. Next base: position 1,082,742 of record NC_092296.1, read on the forward strand.
GTGGGCGAGGTCACTGTGGAAGGAGGCTGTTGTTTCTTTTTAAGGGCATCCTTATAACACTTTGAGCAGAGCCCATCTGTGTTAGGGGAGCCAAAAAAACCACATCCCATGCGACAAAGGATGGGCCCAGCCTCAAGCTGATTACTCTCGCGCTCCATCCTCCGGTCAATCTGAAGGGTGACACCTTGTTTATCTCAATATTCCATGATAAAACTCTGGAATCACTTTTGTTTAATAGAATATTTAACTAACATTTACAGAAAACTTTCTTCCATCATATTTTATATTTGCTCATTTTTCTTATCATTCATATTCATTGTAATCATCATTATTCACTTCAAGTTATTTGAATTGTAAATTAATAAAATCCTGGTCTCAAACAGGGCATACTAACGCAACGACAAGCGTTTTTTTCTTTTTGTACAGTTCACTTGGACTGATGTCTTTATATATGTATTATTCACCTTAAATATCTAGGTATTTGAACACAAGCCAAACAACTGCTTCAGAACAAAGTTGTACTGCAACGTCAGTGATGTAAAAAAAAAGGTTTCATCGATTAAGACCTGGAACCAAGAACAGTCTAAAAGTACTGAGAGGTCACTAGGGCCTTCCTCCCTTATGAACACCTGTCTTGTCCATTATGAACCACAACTACTGGCATTCCACACGTGTGAAAGTATTAATGTAAAACTGTCAAATGATGAAGAAATATGTTTTTCTTCATCTGCTTTGTCTAAAAACCAAAATTCTTGTACGGAACATCTACAATATCCAGTAAACAAGAAAAATTCGTATCCTTTTGATTTTCATTACTTTTCCCAGAAATTGTGCTAGTGAAGTCTTAACACTCAAGAATTCACCTACAAACTGTGCATCTACATCTTTTTAAACAAGTCAGTTTTTTAGCTTTCATATGTGAACAAAATAAGGTATCCAAAATTAGGAAGATAATAAGTCCTTCTAGGCAAAGCCTTCTTTTTGATCCACTTACAGTCTTGTGTATTTTTTTTCACAATATCCTAGTGCTGAACCACACTATGTATTAGTCACGTTATTAGGTATCTAGGTTATTTGCTCATACAAAATAGAAAAGAAAAAATGGGTTTAGGGAAAACTAAGCATTTCTTACTACGGATTAAACCAAGCACTCTTTTTCCAGTTTTAAACAATTACAACTGCTTATTACACTAAAAACCAAAATGCTGTTATAAAAATTAAGAAAACATAAGCTGCTGCATAAAAAGAAAGCTTTGACATTAGAAGGTTCTTCATAAGATAGTGAAGCCTTTAACAGGGTTCATAAGGGAAAAATATCAAATATTGGTTGCATCACATCTGTCAGCCAACCTGCTCTTATCATGAGATGACAAATACATAATAGAATGCTGAATAAAACATTTTCAAATGTATACACGACCTGAAGGAGTGACCAAAAAAATAAGGTGAAAAAAGTGAAATTTGTTAAGCTATCTTATTGTAACATACCATTACCTCAAAGTCGAGATTGGTTCATACCGAATCTATACTGAACATCATAAGCCTCATGCTCTCCTGCATTTTGTACCTCCTCAAACATAGTATCCCTCTGTCCTTTCAAATTATCCTTGGTGCCTTCGGTGCTAACACATTCTCAAAATATATTTCAGTTTACCTTTACAGTAACAGTATACAAAGTTCTTTACATTATAAATTTTTGTATTATTCATCTTAAAGAAAAAAAATATCGCTACCATTCACCCTCATATTTTACTAGCATCAACAATGACAAGTAGGGTCACTCCTTCAATAAACCTTAGAAAAAACCTACAAACTCAAGTTATGTATTCATTACAATGTGATACCTAGTGCTCCTCAATCTATGAATGGACTTGTCTACTCCATGGAGGAAGTAACTATGTCAATAAATTTATTAACATTCTTAATCTTTTAAAGTACACATTTTTAGTATTCCATTTAGAGCAGTTAAAAGTTTCCCTATAAAAGAGATATAGGGGCTCAGGTTCATGAAACACTGGCCTTCATCTTATATTTGTGTTGATATCAGTTAAAATGGCATACACTTTGAAAAAGGTATCTATGGTGATATGCTTCAAATTTCATAAATGAAAATAATGAAATCCTATCACAAAAACTAATCCATTAAGACATGAAAACAATCCTAGTGACATGTAATAAAACAAATTTTTCATGTATCCCTGAGTGCAGTTATTTGCAATTCTATATATAATCCTAAATTCAATCCTAAAACAAAAAAATAAGACTTCCATACAGATTTTCATATATCATGGCAATGGACAATAGGAAGCCGGGTTTTAGGTTTGCATCAATTTCAGAGGAAAAAGGATCTATGAGGTTTAAGGGCATCACCTCAATCACTATAGGAATATCTAAGATTTCATTTTGCAATGACTGTCTTTTGTAAAAAGAATACAGCAAGACTGGGGAATAATTTCTTTATTTTTAATATTTAATAATACCACAACTGTGGGTGGATTATGAAGATTTAGGAGAATGTGGGTTAATTATATCAATGTAAAAGGTGAAAAATTTTGAAATAAAAAAATGAAAACGTTTAAAGACTGGGGAATAATTTCTTTATTTTTAATATTTAATAATACCACAACTGTGGGTGGATTATGAAGATTTAGGAGAATGTGGCTTAATTATATCAATGTAAAAGGTGAAAAATTTTGAAATAAAAAAATGAAAACGTTTAATGATTTTCCTGAAGCAACCCATATTTACTTCATGTCAGATGTAATTAAAAAAAAAAAATACATTTATGGTCATATTTGCATCCACTTTTTGGGCTCTTATATGTTTACATAAAGGTTTCCCGCGCATGAACCAGTTTCTGCAAACGTTATTCAACATGTGGCACTAAGCACTATTAACATTGGTAAATTCTGCTTATAACAATGAAAACTAAATAAATCAAGGTTACTGAGCATGTTAAGTGATTTCCATGTTTTGTTGAGACTTTTTCATTTACTTCTGTTAAACTCAAATTTTCTTTATCCTCTAATTTATGGTTTCACTTTAAAAATTATATCATGGGAAAAAGTAAAATGTATCCCTTAGTGACTGAGGTGGTTCCCTTTTCTTACATATTCACAATTACAAACAGCATTTTATGATGGAGGCACTTCATTTTATTTCCAATTTCTGCATTTCATGCAAAATGACATCCTGGTTATATCTGTTAAAGGCTTTCTGTAAAGTCTGTGTATACTACATCAATATTTAGTTTGTAATTCTGTGTGCCTATAATTTTATCATACTGACTGCCATGAAACTACTTTGCTCAGTTATGGAGATGGCTTGAGTGATAATGATACAGGTCAATTTTTCAAGTTATTCGATACCTGAATAACCAGATACCAAGACACGATTCTAGGCAGCAAGAAACTTATTGGGGAAGAAGTATACTAAGTTTTTTTTCTGTAAGGGTGGTGGATGGTTGGCACAAACTAAATGAAAAATAAACACCAGCAGTATACAAATGTTTAAAAGGCTACTGACAATGAAGGAAGTTCAAGAGATGGAGGACCCTTGGGTGTGGAAACCTTTCCTTAAGAGGTGATTATAGAGGTAATTACAAACACACACACAGCTATATTTTCATAACCAATGCTATGAGGCACCGGAATGCAAAATATTATTTTCAAATATCTATAACTAAACATACACACACAAATTGAAAGGTAAAGTGCAGAAATCTTGTAACAGATCATACACAAGATAGCTCTCACACTGCCAATCAAAAGGCACTAAAAATGCTGACCATCAAGAATCCCTAACGATGACAACTTTACCCAACAGTTTATGAGGAAGCTGCACCAACTCCTGCCACCAGAGGTCGTTTGAAAGGTTGTATCACATTAACGAACCTCTTTGAGCTTGTCCAACTTAAGTCCCATTGTAAAAATCAACAAATTTTCAATATTTTGAAGATTCACTCCACTTGAGTCTCTTCATCCTTTGTCTTTTTGTAATGAATTTATCTACTCTCTTTCTACCACCTTCCCTGCCGTGTATGGCACAATCCATGCATCTCTACAGCCACATATATTTTCACTTTGGCTACAAGTATTTCATTAAGACATTATCACAGTTTCCATTATTACACACATTAAAAATGCCAGCAATTAATGCACTGCAATTATTTAAAGTGATTAGCATCACCTGCCTACATTAAAAACACTTTACATAAATTTTAAATACTTGCGGGGTAAATGGCCAAAGGTGTGGGCAGTAACTTATCGAAGCAAAGGCATGGGTTAATAGAAAAAAATCAGGGATTCCCCAGTAACTAATGGTCAGTGGGAAAAAATGCAAAGGCTTTTAAGATACAGTACATTAAAAGTAACAGAGAGGGTTATTTTAGTTAGAGAATTTCCTGTATCATGAACAATGTAGAGTTATGCATCAAAAGGGATCTTACAATACTCTAAAGGTACAGACTGCATATCAGAAGCCAAGTTTCACTGGCAATCCTCAAACTACACACCTCGTTCAGTAATCATATTTTATGTTTTCAAGGCTTCTCCTTCCTTACACCTATGTTATCTTTTCATACTTCCATTCTTCTTGTTCATTTCCTCATGATCATACATGCTGAAGCATTCCTAAACTCTTCATTAATTAGCATAAGCAAGAAGCATGTTCCTAAATACACAGCCAAACCAGCATGGAATTGCTACAAGAATATTTTCAGCAATGCTGTTGGGCCTTTGATGCCTGAAGGTATACAGATGGTCAGCATTCATAAGGCTGTTGGTAAATTATGCATGCAACTTCCTATGTAAATGATACAGATAGACATATGCTTCTTAGAAAATCTGAGGAAAAAGAACATGCAGTGAAAAGAAAAAATTACAAATCCTGAGACAGAGGCTTATTCCAATGCTTTCCAAATTTGTCTTAGTTGTTTAGGATTCAAGGACTGAGCAAGTATGGCCAATGCTTAAGCAGTGACCACCAAATCAAGAGCGAAAGTACATAACTAACCGACTATCATGGGCACTTCTAAGCCGATTCCTTAGCTCCCATCAATTGAAGAACACATGAAAGAGTATTAAAACTTTTTTTTTTAAGTAGTCTGTTCATAAAAGCATGATTGGCATTATTGCTTCTGTAATAACAGTCAGCAAACCGTAAATTTCAGTCAATGGCTTTTAACCAGGATTCTGCCCAGTCTCAGCAAAGCAGCATCCTTTACAAAGAAACATTTAGATGTAGCAAATATCTGTGCATTATATAAACTCTTGAGGTACAAGGTTAAGAAATAAGTGCCATGACCATTTACAAAAGCCAAGCAGCAGCAGACAAAAATTTTGGCATTATATATTCTTTCCTTAAAAACATATCTCAGTTTTGAAAGTAGCCTATCATTATGGATATCCATGCACCATTTGGCCCACTGATTATGTAAGATTTAGTCTACTCATATAATTTTCACTATACCAGGAATGATATTTCCAATTTAGCATAAAAGAGATGAAAGTGCTATTCATTTCTGGGAACAGAAAAGAGAGAAATTGGCCAAAAAAATTACATGGTTCATAAAGCTTATCTGCTTACAATAATCTGTCTACACCTGGAGAGTACTGGTTTACCTATCTATCCTTATCTCTGATGCCCATTTTCTTCAGGAACTACTCAAGGGAGTAGCCATGAGAAAAGTCTAAACTAGTGAACTCTGATGCTGCTTCTAAGCCTTTGAGGTTCATTCTTACCAGGCCACTGGCAGAGGGCAATTCTAATGCAATGTTTCCAGAGGCTCCTATCTAATGTTCCTACCAACCACCACCTAATATGTCACAGTAATGGTAAATGGGTGAATCTGTCTCAACAGGCAGATTGTAAGTACAGCAATTGAAGAGTAATGTCAATCAGGTAAGGCATCTGAAGATAAGTAATGTAAGGTAAGCACCTCAAGACAACTAATGTAACTATAATTAGCATCTGAAAATAAGTAAAGTACCCTAAGGTATAATACTCATCCTATGGAGGCACTGCATTAAGTTCCAGGTGAAAATTCACTGAAGTGAAAAATCCATCAAAATATTTCAACTTTGTTGTCCTAGAATTCCTATGTAATTACAACTTATCATTTACTCAATCCCCAATTTCTCTGGGCTAGTCTGGTGCATGTAGTCTCTCAGTTCATTCATATATCAACCTGTGTTAGTGTGTGTTACTGTGAAACCATTTTCACTTCATACAACATATCCTCATCTTATGTTTGTAATATGGTGAAACAAAAATATTGATGCTAATTAAAACACAGAACTCCTCATAAAGTTAAATCTATATATATATACACAAAATCATTTTCTTTACCATTTAATTCCAACATTTCTGAAGTAAAAAATATATATATATATATATGCCATCACATACATATATTCTTCCATACTTGTTCTGTATTTCTAGCAATAACAAGGTAGCGCCCTGAACAAAGAAATGGCCTCATTGACTCGCATCCATTCTCTAACAGTCGTGTTGTGCACGTAAAATTACAGCCCCTAACAAAAACCAGGCTCCACACACCTTTCTATTGTTTTCTACAGCCAATTCATATCCCGATTTAGTCTCCCTATGTACCAAATCACTCTAATTCACTCTACCCCATGAATGGTTTACACCATCCTGCAAGTTCATGCCCCCAAGCACTCAAAGCCTGTTTCACCTCATCTTTCCATCTCCAATTTGGTCTTTCCTTCTTGTCCCCTCTTCTTATGATACATATATCCTCTCTGTCAACCTTTCCTCACCCTTTCTCTCCTTATGTCCAAACCATTCAGCTCTCAACCATACTCTTCTTATTACCACACCTATCTCTTGTCTTGTCCTTTCTTACCTGACCAACATTCCTCACACCAAATAGTCTCAAACATTTCATTCCCAACACATTCGCCCCACACACACATACATAACATGTAGATTCCCTATGATACCCAAAACCATTCTTATGGCTGCAATACTTCAACAAGCAGGGAAATGTAGATGTCTTAGTATGACAAGTTCTTTGACAAGGCAGTACTCCAAATGACTCAGCCTCACTAAAGGTGCCTTTACACCTGCGATGCAACCTCTTGCAGATGGAGCCCAGCAACATCTTTATCTATCTACATATTTGTCAAGTACACTGGGACAATAATGCAAGTTCTACCTAATTTCAATGTAAGGTCTTTCAGAGAGGTAATTATTTGGATTGGGTTATATACCTAACAAAAACAAACATCCTGCAAATTTTCCAGTGCACAAATCAATTCATGTACCTGCACTACGATGGTAATCAGTTCGTTTTCACTAGATGATGTGGAAAGGGGTATAATGTCATTATCTTACCTCGTAATAATGGATAACTGAGAAAAATGAGCCCTACACTCTTGAGATGTGCGAAGCAGATACGAATCAAGTGCATCAAGATAAAAACTTTCATACAAACCCTCCACCTCTGTTGAACAAGACAGTAAGGGGGGGGGAGCCCTATTGAGACCATGCTTATTCACTCAGCTAACTGAAATGTCATTAGTGCGAGATGATCCGATATTCTTTAATAGCTTTGGAGTTGATACTTTCTGCAAGGTATACACCAAGTATACATAATAGTCAGAGGATTGGCATCATTATATCCAAAAAATTAGACTACAATAGCAAAAAACAGGAGATATGAAAAAATTACTTTCTAGCCAAAGAATTTTCTTTGATGAAAATGAAATTTAAAACTAATTTATATCAATAGCTGATTATTACTTATCAAAATTCCTTATAACATTCTAACTGTATAAAGCAGAATGACTCAAATGCAACAAAAATATAAAAATATAAATTTACTAAAGGATTCCTATAACTACGATATAAAGCATTTAATACACACCTGTTGCTCTCCTCCTGCCAGAGTTGTGGGTAGGGTTGGGGCGGGCAGCCAGAAGCAGCTGCCTCACTCCACTTCACAGAAGACTTTGGGCCTAAGCCTCCTCCAACCACACCTCTCACACAACCAACGAATATCCGACTGTTGTTGCCAGTTCTAAAGAGTTGATTCTGCCCTCTTTTCTAATATATCCTCTTCAAAAATATTATGTACTTCTCAAGGTTCAAACCTTGTGGAACCTGAGGAAAGATGAAACAAAAATTAATGATATCTGAGAGACACTGGAATAATCTACAATACTGAAATTGAGAGAAATCTTCATCTGATTATTCTGGGAGCACCAAGTCTGTCAAGCTAAAGCCAAATTATGTCTAAAAGTCAGATTAATTCATATTACACTACTGAAGACATTTTACAGGCACACTTTTTTATGTAAAAAAACACCAAAGATGTAAATTTCCTCCAAATTTATTAGTACAACCTGGTATAGCTAACTTTAATTTATAGGCATATTTGATGCTATGGAAATCAACTTAAGTATATATGCAAGAAAAAAGTAATATGGCAGTGTTACAGCATTTTGTGGAGAAAAACAAGATTTACAGAAGAAAACTAGTAACGTTATGGTACTTCTAAGGATAAACCTGTGTATTCATGTCAGAATTGCTGGTCTCCATTTCCAGCACACACACTAAACTTCAATTTTCTCATTTTCAACACAGACATGGTACAGTACATATATGAGAGAGAAGTCAACAAACAGAAGTAATCAAGGGGTAAAGCAAGTTTGTATAACGTTACTCAAATACGAAATAAAACATACATAAACAGCACCTTATGTAAAACCTTTTAAATTTCCAAACATACAGACGGTACTCAGTTCTTCAAAATGTGCAAGGACTGAACAATTAGATGTCATAACATGAAATTAAGCATGAAACTTGTTAGAAAAGACAGTATTATATATAATTCAAAATACACGAGTCTGTGAATGTGGCCAGCTTGTGTCCTTCAAAAAAGGTGCATTACAGAAAAGTTTCAAGAGTACAAATGTAAAGCTTCCTCCCCATACAGTATAATTGGCCATTAAAAAAGGTAATAACGTAAAGATACATAGACACTTGACACACTAAATAATCAAATTGAGGAGCTAAGGAACGATGAAGGAGAAAGTGTAATACTACTTTCACTTTTATATTCGGTGTTATGATGCAGTTTACGCCAATAGCATATTTTGTTTTCCATATTAACCAATGTCCACTGACAATGCTTAAAAAAATCTAAACTAAAAAGTGAAATATTGCTCATTAGTTCCTCCTGAACCATATTTAGGGCAATAGAGCCTCGGGATTGTTCAATATCTTATTTTCTGTTCTCATAATCTAACCCCCTTTACTATATGGAAATTTCACTAGATACATCAAAAAGCCGGTCACTATTCACAGTGGGTTAGGATGACAAATCCAGAGGAAAAGTGAATCTGTGCGAGAGGTTGTAAGGGCGGAGGAGGGTGATGCGAGAAAGTAGGCCACGTTCTACTTACCACACCCGCACCTCCCGGGAATGAGACAAGTCTCCGCTGGTAATGGCTGGCTTTGTTCCTCTATGACCATCATCACTTCACTAGCACCCTCCCTACACATCTCTCCATTGCTAATTTTAGTAACGTTCATGAACATTTTCCTCAAGAGCAACTGGAAAACTAGACTATTCTGGTGGACGATAAGGAAGGGGGTTAGAGAAAGTGTATGTGTGCGAGTGTTAGTAGCCAGTCAAGTGGACACAAGTAGTGAGGCCACTACATAAAGCTTTCTCCATCCCACAGCCACAATCACTCTCCCCCCCTGGACAACTTTCATAACATCCTCCCATCGTCCCTGCCCTCGTCTGGTACTCGCCACCGTGATCTTTCCACATCCCACCTGAACACGGTAAATCCTTAAACGATGACTCAAGATGAATACCTACTCCCATGTCAATGCTGCTGCCATTAAACCAACTTTCCCCTGGGGTCTATACCACGCAAATCCTTCGCCAACACATTTCTTACCCCCAACAACACACTCGCCGAACTGCAGAGTTTCAAAACCTAGCCACTGAACAAAACGCAAAGTATAATCAAACCAGAAATTGAATTACGTCAAAGCAATGTACGGATGAATCGTCTGACGTCGGCAATGAGTTTGTCAAAAAAAAAAAAAAAATCTTTCTGAAATTAGTAGCAGCAGGAAGCAAAGGTTATGTATGACGCTGGGGAGGGACAAAGGCAAGTCATTCCACGTATGAGGGCTGGGTTTCCAAGGCGACGAAGGAAACGGATACAGACGGAACCTTGCCCGAGTACCAAGAAAGCGATACCTCACCCCAGCCACACCGCAACAAAATGCCGGGGCCGCCGAGCCAACATAAAAGGAAAATGTCCAAAACCGTTTTTGAAAAAAAAAATTATTGATGAAACAGAGCTTAAGGAAAATTATTTGAACCTGTTACACTGAATCTGAGGACAAGGCGATGACGTAACCTTTTACACGTGACACTTGAAGGTAGCAGTGTCGTGCTCAAACTATATCAGCCGTAGGCTTTCTGGAGCCACGTTATCATTCAAGAACTATAACTCTTAATACATGATTACGGTAATCATGTCTAGTTAATACAGTAAGCCATTACCTCCTCACGTATATACTCATAATAATATTAATAGGCGTGCTTGAGCGCACGCACTAAATCGCCGGGTCGAACAATCAAATCCAAAACTTGCCGGAGGAGAGTCTGGGGCAGAGCTTGGGAAAGTTGAACTCATTTAGCAGGTATCTGAGCGGCTGGCTAAACTGGTGTGGAATACAAATCGCGTTACTCTAACGCTGGCAAGACAGACAGACATCCTTCGTAAGGAACCGCACACGGGCTCATGCGTCCTCTCCAGGCTGGGGACACTTAAGAGAGTTCAGCCCTTCTCATGGTACGGCATTCACGATGGCCACAACTCCATCTGCTTCAGTGGCAACAATCATCAGATCTGGTGTTCATATTCATCTGCGAGACTTCTATATACCAGCTCTGGTTACATCATCTTATTAACTGAGGTAAAAAATTTTCATGATGGCTGGGAAGTTTTTTTTTTTTTTTGCGTGTCTTACATTAACGGCGCTGGTTTAGCAAGCAACTCGTGAGATGCCAACGGTAACTTAACGTCTCTGGAACGCGGTGGCCGAGTGGGTGCCGCGAGACCTGGCCAGGAGGGGGCGGAGGCAACCCAGCTACCAGCTCTCGAGAACAGACATCGAAGCAATACTTCGACAAGGGAGGGATACACAATGCGAGATGAAGAAATTGTAGGCGAGACGCCAGAAAACGAGCAGATACATCAAACTGCTTTCATCAAAGCTTGGAGGAAAAAAAAAAGCCTTCCTTTTAATGGATAACACTACTCTAGATACATACAAACTGTGAACACGAGCACCTGTTCTAACTTTAGTGGAATGCATTCGCGACTTGTTGCACTTGCAAATCAAAGAAAATGGGTGGGGAAATGTGTTCATTCTACCAGACAGGAATGTGAGCGTCGTCATTAAAGGAGACATGTTACTCCCAATTACATCTACTCTACACAAGCTGTGTATTGGGGCTCCAGCGTCCTGAGCCTCTTCCACAACACCACTAACATCGTCACAGCACCAGACAACAGCAACAAGGTAAATTGGATCTTGGGCATTTCTAAACACCGCAACACACAGTGATCAACTTATCTAAACAGTAAATGAATGCTAATGTAAACCCCTAGCGTCATTAATACGACCGAACTCGTTACAAGCAAGACGGATCAACACACCCACATCCCCCAAGGTGCAAAAAGGTTCTCTTACCTTCCACGCGATGAGGAAATAGACCAAAGTCAGACAGTCCTACCCTTCAAAGACAATGGCACTTCGCCCTAACCCTTCAATGGTAGACCGAGTGTACACTAACAGCGACAGGAGGCAAACGCCACGACCTGGGACTTAATCCAACGTCAGCCTACAACCACATATGGTGTAAGATCCCTTAGAAATGTTCAGTGTCTTCAAGCACCTTAGGCAAACCAAATATTCCAAGAAACAGCCAACAGATATATAAGCAAACAAGACAATCCACAACTGAAATGGACGTGAGCGAGCTGGTATACATAGTCTAAATATAAGTGATTACAAGAAGACTCAACAGCAAGAGTCCCTCGTACATAAAAGGACGAAGATAGAATCAAGAGACGAGCAGCAGGCAATATGAATAGATAAATCAAGTGTTAACTGGTCGAAGCACCTGCAACATACACTAGCCACTTTCCTCCACTAGGCCCAACCTCCCTGGGACCTGGCTTCGTCATAAGGCTATCGTGAAACAACACTAACTACAGACGGGGATCTGGTGTCGGCCGCCTCACACCGCAGCTGGGGATTAGTTTCAGGGTCACACTCGCGATGACACCAGCTCGTCGTTCCTCCTGCCTACCTAACCCTTACTCGACACCAACAGATGTTTGTTTCGTTTGTACTTAACACAGAGACGACCTCATGCACAGCTGCTTCCCCCAGGGGGGGATAGGTAAGGTAAGGAGGGGTGTGGTAAAGTCAGGGGGAGATTTACAGCCTTGAAATCTCATCCACGACGCGACGGTCCGACCACTGGGGTAATAACGCCCTTCAATGGTCAGTTTAAACGCCAGGCCGCCACTCCACCCCAGCAGCCATTCGTCATAAAATAACACCCCCAGTTCGCATCAGCAGGGAACAGCAACAACTATTAATCCCCATAAACAGACTCCATACAACGATGGACATCCCTCTTGCATTCAGGATGAGGGGCAACTTTCAGCTTCCAGTCCACACCACTACAGACAAACCCCCACTAGCAACCCTAACTTCATGGTATGATAAGTTGACGAACGACGAAAACCGTATGTATGTGTGTGTGTGTGTGGGGTCTTGAGGATCGAGGAGGAGGAGGAGGAGGAGGTCGTGACCTGCCGTGGTGGAGGCTGAGTCACGACCCCTGCGGAACACACGAGTGGCGGATGAATGGCGGTGCTGGCGGCGGTAGTGATGGCCGCCACGCCCTCTGTTGCCAGGCTGGCTTCCACGACCATCCCCTTTAACTCAGCCGTCCACCCTCTGCATTTACAACATGCCTCTCTCTCTCCTCTCTCCCTCTCTCTCTCTCTCTCTACTCACTACTACTGGAGCACCCAGCCCACTCACACTCCCCGCCCCGCCCACCAGCAAAGCTCCTCCTACCCTCCCGCGCAGTGTATGGCACCCCTGTAGGATCCTGGGTATGAGGCCAGCCATAGCAGGGTGTCGAGGGGGGGAAAGAAGAAAGGCGCCATGACCCGACACAGTAGCAACCAAGAGCTTGTGCACTCGCTCAGCAGGGCAGGAGCGTAATACAGTAGATGGTGGGCCTCAACTGAACACACACACACACACACGGGTGACGGGGGTCGCTTACTGTCCCATTATGGACAACCCAGTCACGCCCTCCAACAAAAACATTCCTTGGTCATCTCGACCGCGATGGAAAATAATCCTCCCACGCCAGTACAGGAATGTAACTCCTCAACACCCACTTCAACCACTCAAATCCATAACAGTGGAGAACCGGACCAGTTGTTCAAGCAAACTGACGGAACAAAGATCAGAACACAAAAAGGGGACCTCGCTAAATATGGACTATCCCGCATGCAACACGAGACAATAGTAAAAATCCCTTATCTAAAAACCATGTAAAGCAACAACACAAATCAGAACAGGCTGGCTCCAAGTAGTGGGCCAGGCCGAGAGCACAAGACAGAGGGGTCGTGCGTCCAACACCAGGGCAGTGTTCTTGTACCATCACGCTTCCTTGACATGACGCAACACCACGTGTCCACACACACACACACACACACAGCTGACCAGAATTCATGTCCCAACCTCGTTATTGTGTGGCGTTATCATGTGGTTCCGGCCACGGCGTGTCCGCCACATACCAGGCGAGGCAAAAACAGGAAGCCAGTCAAATGCTTGTGTGTGTCTGAGGTAGGCGGGAGGGGTTGAGGACCAATGATGGACCAATCTAATGACTCAAAGTCATACCAAACTCACTAGTGGCTTATCATCACGGACCCATAACATAAGACCCTTGTCACTTAACAGGTGGCCACATCAATCACTTGGCCAGTCAGTACATGGCCACACCACACACCAGGCCAGTCAGTATATGACCATACCAGGCGTCAGTACATGGCCATACCACACACCAGACCAGTCAGTACATGGCCACACGACACAGACAACGGGAGACACCACACTACTCCAGCAAGGCTCAATTATATTGCTCACAATTTCTCTGGAACTCTGTCTCTATTGCTAGCCTGCATCACTGGCCATGTGCAACCCTCTATCACTTCACGCAGGACCAAGGTAAGAGCAGCCGCCGCCACCCTGCGCCAGGCACACGAACTAGTGTGTACCGTTTGTAACGTAAAATTCGTGTTTCCGTGGCGAAGCCGGGCGAGGTAGGGCGGCCTCTTGCCACGGTCCACCACCACCACAGCGTTCCCGACGGCTCGTTCATCCACCAACCTCACAAATGAGGCTTCCATATTCCCACCTCTTCATCAGCGGCGTGTGTGTTAAGCCTAGCCCAGAGGAAGAAGCCAATAAAACCGATAGAAGCGACTTCGTGTGTGTGTGTGTGTGTGTGTGTGTGTGTGTAGGGAGGAGGGGGCAAGCTGGGTGTGTGTGGGAGGCCCAAAAACCTTCAGGTGACACTACGTGGTCCAAGGTACTGCACCAATACCATCACTGCTGTGGTGGTGTGGTACCCGGGTTTGGCTTATCTTCAGGTAACTGCGAGCGTGTCGTAACCATGAGAGGGGGGGGGGGGGGGGGGGTTTGGGAGGGAGGGGGGAGTCCCACGCAATCAGTGGCCAAACACTCGTCATGGGGCCTGCACTACACCACACACCAGCCACAAGCCAGGTCTTCACCACAGCTACCTACCCCCACTCCCCCTACCCTATCTAACCCATCATGGGCTTATGTACCGCACATTGGCAGATGCTTTCGCGGAGGAGCGACCTAGACCTGCCGGGTGTGAGTCTGCCAGGCCCTCCACGGCAAACATGGTATACTACTTCATTACTCCCACCACCCCAATCGATATCGCAGTGATCGGAAAGCATCAGCAACACCTGCATTGGTCGACGGCCAGAAGAAAACAGCCCGAGGTTATACCCTCTCCCCTAGGGTCTTCCACCCTCCCAAAACAGTTGGTAGTTTATGGGTAAGCTGGTCGACCACACTGTCGCAAGCCGCGGCCCACATGTAGCCAGAAGCTGGTCTGGCCTTTTTCTTAAGCATAGCATAGCCCATACCACGGGTACTCTCTCTCTCTCTCTCTCTCTCTCTCTCTCTCTCTCTCTCTCTCTCTCTCTCTCCACATCACCCCCTTTGATTTTCGAGGTACTTCTCCCCTCCTCCCCCCTCCGAGATACAAGAGCCGATGATACATACATCCCTCTGATCTACGTCCTCCAGAGTACAAGCCTCGCTGATTTTTCAGCCGTGTTCTCTCCCTCTGTGTAATT
This sequence comes from Panulirus ornatus, assembly GCF_036320965.1. Lineage (NCBI taxonomy): Eukaryota > Metazoa > Arthropoda > Malacostraca > Decapoda > Palinuridae > Panulirus > Panulirus ornatus. Next base: position 1,098,233 of record NC_092296.1, read on the forward strand.
CGGTTGCCTCACCACGTCAACATGGGCCGCGAAAAGATTTCTCAACACTTTCTACTTCTCCAGTCACACACACACACACCCTCCTTAGTCGAGTGATGTTAGCACGAACATCTACTTCATTCGTGAGAGAATTAGACCCTTAAACGTCTTCCTACATTTTCCTCCCTCGTCTTGAAAATCTGCAGTGTATGTGTATATATATATATATATATATATATATATATATATATATATATATATATATATATATATATATATATATGGTCCTCAAGTTAGGCACTAGTAATGTATTTTAAGACACGTATCATACCATATAACGACACTACGGTACATTACTACTCACACCTATCCGCCAGTTCCTTAGCCAAAGACAACGCCTTTTCTGCACTTGTCAACCGAAGGAGTTTCGCTGTGACGGAGAGGAGGAGGAGGAGTGGTGTCCGAGACGACAACGTTAGACGGGCTAACACTAACACTACAGCTAACACCTCGGGTACCACAAACCAACAGGAAGACCCGACGCCTCCCACTACCATCACGTGGAATGGTAAACCCACCCAGTCACCACCATGACTAGCGCAAAGCCAATTATATATATATATATATATATATATATATATATATATATATATATATATATATTCCCCCCCATCACCGTCAACAGGTGAACCATCAACAACTTAGATAACCACCACAAACAGATTACGTATCTAATTACGTAAACACCCAAACTAACCCTTAGATAAAGCCACCACAATGTGGAACACCCCGTGTGTGTGTGTGTGTGTGTCCAGGTCCTGCTGAACTCCCTGCCCTACATCCTCCACCTTGCGAGCGTCGGAGAACCACCATCCCTCAGGAGTGGCACCTTCAGCCACACCCGGAGCCTGACATACCCTCCACCAGACAAACTCTACTGCCACTATTGACAGCCTTAACCCGATGACGTTCCTAAGGGCGTCATCTGTACACGATAAGGGTACGCCAACGTACCCAGCCATTTAGAAAGCGAAACCACACTGGTTTCAACTCGGTCGTGGGCACACCTCTGATCAAAACCACTATGATAATCGCCGCCATCATAGTTTTCACACAAAAAAATTATAAGCTTTCAGCATCAGGTCATCACGGCTTGTACCCGCATGGGTTTAGCCACAACACGAAAGGGCAGCTCTGGGTTCCGACGGCGTGTGCATTTAAACTATGCCACGCCATAGTTACCGGGAAGGACAAGAGAGAGTAGGGAGTTCCAAAGCTTCGAGGTGTAGGGGAAAGAAACAGGTATCCAAACCCATTTGTTCCAAAAGTCCACTCCACACAGTAATCATGTGACGCAGCAGCTTGCATGATACAGTATGGTGTATCTAGTCGTGGGGGGAGGGGAACATAAGCAGCCAGGTTGTTAAGAGAACAAATTCAAAAGAGTTAATGTACTACTAAGATAAACGAGGCAGAAAACTTGGCCTGGATGACATGCAATCACACATCTTGCAATGTTCGTTAAGAAATAGTCAAACTAATTTGACAACAGTTCCGGTCGTCACATTTTTGCAGGTGTGCGTGCAGGTAGGTGTGTGTGTGTGTGTGTGTGTGTGTGTGAGTGTGCAACTCTGTTGACAGCTTACGTTAGGCTCCGTCCAACATCAACGGGGGGGGGGGGGGGGGGGGTGTCAAACTCAGGCAACATGATCATCATCATCAGGTGTTTGATTGCTGGTCCTGGAACTATATATATATGGCGGGGGGAGCATTTTCCCTCAACCCGAAATAGTTTGTTCACGTTCTTTCTCAGAGTTTGAAGGCTTACCTGCAGGTATACACACAGGTAATACACTCGGGTAATATTCATATTAATCTTCCGAGGACTAAGTATTTAATTCGTCAGTCTTATCGAGCCATCTGAAAGCAATAAGCGAGGGAATACTGTGAAACTGGACTTGAGTAACCAATCTACATGGGTGTCTCCCATTTTGAGATTGTCTGAAAGTCGTCTCTTCATGGATGGGGATGTGTTTTCTCTGAGGTTTTAGAACCTAACGAGAGACTTCGGTTATTCTGTTTGTGATACAAGTAAAACCAAGCTCCGCTCTCATGTTCTGAGACAGCCTAAAAGGATTCTCAAATGTAATTGTACTTTTTTCAAGCCTTCTATCAGCCGCTACATTAAAATGGGTTAGGTCGCGTCAACACACCTCGACTACCAGGCCTTCACACTCTCGAGTTGCGTTCCCACGTACTCTAAAGTCGTAAAGTCGTGCTCGGGAACGTACCGTCGTTCACAGGGACGTGTGGCGACAGTGTCGTGTTCGCGGGGTACATGGCTTATCTCTTCGGCCGAGGTCACTCAACGACCACCGTAAGGATCACAGAGGTTCAATACCCTCGCTCGTGATGCCGTGCGACGTGTCGCAATGGACACCAGTCGCCCGGGCACTCTTACGCAACCCCCCCCCCTCTGATACGAACCAGCGTACCAAGCAGTACGAACGAACGGCCCGCCGCAGGACGCAAGTAGTGTACGACACCGTCGCCGGGAGAACGGCTCCTTACGTTGCTCCGTTGCTATACACCGTGTCGGTGAACGGTGTGTGTGTGTGTGTGTGTGTGTGTGTGGGATGGGGAGAGGAGACAGTACAGTAAGCGACAATGACGAAGTTGTTTTGGTAGTCCCCAGGGGAGCCACTACAGAGGAAGGATATTGCCCTATGGAGCCACTGTTCCACATGAGCACCGTGTTACGATCCTGAGACAGGTCAAGCACCAGGCCATCATATACACACCTCCAGGCCATCATATATACACCTCCTCAGGGTTGGTGCCACCGCGCTCAACGTACCAGCCAACGCTAACCACCACATGCCAGGGAGGAGCACATTTGCATACATTGATCAAAAACACGTGTGACCGCAGCCGCGCACCACCCTCAACAGTTCACAGGGTCAACACGTCAGTGAAAATGAACCTTCCCACACACACACAAAGCAGTCCTGACAACACCTGCCCGACAGATTTTACCACATCCAAACAAAGACAGACAACAAAAGCAAACAAAACAAAAAAAAATCCCCAATTCATTACACACGACAGTGAGAGTCCTGGTGGGTAACATGACCTGACCTTTGACCTGACCTGGGCGCGGACGAACCCATCCCCGCACAGGATTAGGACCACCACTGACCTACCTTCCTTCATTCCTTGACCTCTCCGAGTCCATGCGTCACACACACACACACACGCAGCGAGCGGCCACGTCAAACTCATACAGAGACAGACAGACAGACATCGGTGACAGAACGACTCAACTCCACATGTATATAGGTCACACGCACAAACGAGGGTCTTGGCCATTTCCTCTGTGTGTGTGTGTGTCGACTCGACCAGATTGGTGCAGGAGGGTAGGAAAGGAAGTGGGAGGAAAGTTTCGCGCCAGTATACCTGGAGTGCTGGTGTGTATCAGCTAACTCACACACATTTACCCTCTCTCTACGCCCTGACCCAGTGACTGCAATTTGCAAAGGGGAAAGACTGGCGCCTCTCCCTCCCCTTCCCTGTCAAGCCCTTCTCACCTCCTTCGGCAGCAGGACCTTCGAGTCACAACCAGTGAGCACGACGCGGGACAGACCCTGGGATGACCTCTGACGGGCTGAATGAAAAGCACACGCCTCGTTACCCTACGTATAAACATCCCCGTTATAATCTGTGCCAGACCCATAGGTACAGTCCACAACACGGCCCAACGCAGCGAACCTTCTTTATATATATATATATATATATATATATATATATATATATATATATATATATATATATATATATATTACTCGCCCAACGATAGCGTTAAAGGTGGGAAGTTATTGTTTACGTACTCGAGCAACCGACCTACTTATAGCCTCCTGACACACACACACACACTACAGCTGTGATCCCCACTGAACACGATGGTAAGGACGCCATTCGAGGACAATACAATGTGATCCTTGATCTCGACTTCTTTATCTTTTCTTTGCAAACCTGATCCTCAAGCGTGTGCGCGAGGGTCAAGGCCAAGCCATTATGAATAAGAGGGGGTGGCAGCTCCCGTGCTCGAGGAAGCCTGAAGCATTCCCTCTCCCCCCGCGACAGGATCAGACGTCCACAGTCTGTGCGCGGCGACTCCCGCAGACGAGACGACAGAAGCAGCCAGCACACGTGGACGGGAGGAAACACGACAGAGCCAGAACTCGTCTGGTGGTGCCTCGCTGTAACGCGATCTCATCCACAACCAACCAACCACAGGCGAGAGCTTTTGGCTGGCATGAAACAGAACCTCTCTCTCGCTCTCTCTCCCCCCGCATTCTCGTTCGTAATGAACAAAATGAATGAATAACGTTGGGTTAAGAACGAAGCTTTTTGGTAACAGCGAGTCTCCCCTGCATTACATTTGGGCCCGTCTCCAGCACGGCCAGCTAGCCTAAGGCTGTGTTAAACTGCCAAATTCCCCTTACCCCAGCCCCCTACCTCAGTTCAAGTAATATTCCCCCTCGTCCTCCCGCCCGACCCCCCTCTGTATACAGGTGCTCTTCCGAGAGAGAGAGAGAGAGAGAGAGAGAGAGAGGTAGGACAGTCGAACATCAGACGCGTTCTAAGAGTCTGACGGTCTCCTCCTCCTTTTGCTTACGGGACGTGACGAAATGGTCCCTGGAGGAGGAGGAGGAGGCGCCCCCACCACCCCACGGTACGAGGCCATGTCTGCACCACCAACACCTTCCTCCTACACAAGGCTGAGAGGCACCCCCCACCGCCGCCCCCACCACAGGCTCTGCGACCTGCGACACCGCGGGAGGCATACGAGGGAGAGCATTTCAGAGGCCTATGTATGGTGTTCCCCCTCCAATAAGCTCCTGGACGAGCAGGACGGTACCAAGACGCATTCCTGAAGACACCCCCCCCCCACAGCAGTAGCAGGGGACACCCCACAGCAGCAGAAGAGGCAAGGGAAACCCCACAGCAGAGGATGGGGACACCCCGCAGCAGCAGAAGAGGCAGGGGACACCCCACGGCAGAAGGAACCCTCCCACAGCAGCAGCAGAGGCAAGGACAAACCCATCCCCCTTCCTCCTCCTTTCCCACAGCAGCACGCACCATCACCAACAGGTATCGATCCTGTGACGACCCCCCAACCCCCCTCCTCCCGTCCTCTCCGGCAGCGCCAGCCGCGCCTCCGTCGGCTGTAAAAGCCTTCCTGGAATCCTCAGTAATGACGGCCAGCAGCCACAGGTAAGTTGCCTTATTGCTCGCCACACACGGCACGTGCACGGGCCGCCCAGCTGAGTCACGCTCTCCCCCCCCCCTCACTCTCTCCCTCTCAGTTCAACCCTTCACGTACTCCGGATCATTCCACGTTCTACTCCATACATCATCATCCTACGTTCTACTCATCATCCTACGTTCTACTTATCATCCTCCGTTCTCCTCCTACACCACATCCTTACGCTTCGCACTGCCTCACCAAACGAATGAACGTGGTCTGAAGCCTTAACCTCCATCCCCCATAACTTAAAACGGTCGCGTTACGATGATTAGCTTATCCTAATCAGAGAGAGAGAGAGAGAGAGGTGGTGGTGGGTCGTCTTCGTGGCATTTAGGTCGTCGTCCCGCACGCGACACGGATTCCGTCGCGCGTCCGACTACCCAGGGAACCGGATCCGTATACACAACAGTTCCTCGTACGGCAGCGACCACGTGTGAGGGCAGTATGGCGCTCCGGGAGGTCTCGATATTACAAGGACACTACAACACGTGTTTGGGTACGCGCGGCGCACGCGCGTGCGCCAGGGAAGTTTCCCCCAGGCCCGAGCCACGAGAGAGAGAGAGAGAGAGAGAGAGAGAGAGGGGGGGGGGTTCCTCCTTTCCACGCAAGGAACGGACAGCCTATGAGAGGTGGCGCGACCATGTAATCCTCCACCGCGCAACATACACTACAGTACCACGGGCTGTAAACAGCAGCTGTTCACACTCTTCTCCACATGTCTTGTACAATGTGATCTCTCTCTCTCTCTCTCTCTCTCTCTCTCTCTCTCTCTCTCTCTCTCTCTCTCTCTCTCATATAATGGCGTACATCATCAACACCGTACTTCCTCAAAAAATCATTCGCCAACATAGGAAATAATTTCGACCTCTGAGCATTCAAGTCATCCATCCGTCTAGTACAGCGACCAATATGTGCAACATACTCACCACCACGCAGAAAACTATCCCAAAATATACCACTGGGTATGACACATTCCAATATACACTAACACGCTTCTGTGAGAATACCTTTCAACACACACACACAAAAAAAAACTGGGCCACAGATGCCATAACTAGACAGAGACCCTAACAAAGCGCACCTGTGGCAAAACGGGAGCAAAAGGAGGCATGTATATCCGACAACGAACACCCAACCCCGAGCCCTCTACTTCGACATCCTTCGAAAAACAAATTCACGCGCAGTCAACAACAACATCTCGACGGGTAAAACGGCCAGCGAACAATATTTTCAGCGAGCGATTCTGAGAATTCACGACACTCGACCGTTCTCTCACAGGCTTGCATTCAAGACCTCACGCGCACGCCCACGCCAATGTTCTGAGAAACAGAATAAAAAAAAATGTATGTAATGAATCGGATAACTCCGCTCTTCATTCCCCAGGTCATGACACAGGGGGGGTCAAGCACTGACCTTGAACTGTGTTCAGAACAAGTCACAGTCTGGTTCTCGGCCAAGGACTGAACTGGTAGTGCGTATATAGGAAGTCTAACAGCGAACAGATGACCAAGCATTTTGAAGGGAGCAAGAACTGATTTTCTAAGGTTGGTTTCGAAGCCTCGTCTCTAAGAGGTACCTCCCCACAACAGGGTTTTAAGGTCGACCTACAATGCTGTTATTTCTCTACTCAACTAGGTTGTTTGAGGCAGCCAGCCTATCATATTCGTAGCTAATCAATCCCAAGACATCTAGACTGATTAATCAATCAATTAATCAAATCCTTCCTTGTCTTACGCATTCTTTACAAGTCTTTGAAAGTCTCGTGTCAGTAAGGGATCTGGGCTATGGATGCGCAGGACATATCCAACAGTAATGCAGTTTTACAGTCTTTTCATTCATGTGGTGTGTGTGTGTGTTCACTCCGCGTGACTCACTGGTGCGTGCCAACGACCCCTCAGGAGTCGGACACACTGGGAGGAGAGTTGCCCACCCACTGGGGTTGAGTCAGTTCGGGGAAAATACCGTCTTGGTGAAGTCTTGCACTATAAACACCAGGGAAAAAGCTCTGTGTCACACCTTTACGTCCCCCATGAACGCCTCACACCACCATGTCACGCCATGAACGCGCAACACCTCTCCTGTGTTGCCCAGCGGGTCCACAGGATAATTCAACCAACAGCTGGTAAGTCTCCCCCCCCCCTCTGTCTTTGACACACAGAACGAGTCAACGGGGAAACAAGGGCCTGACCCAATGCCAGAGAGAGAGAGAGAGAGAACATGGCCATCCTCCAACAGCTTGGCTGAGCAGGGGGGGGGGACAAGACCGAAATGGGGTAAAGGGGGGTAGATAACCTCCGGGGACCATCGTCTGAAGATAAGGCAAGGTGAGGGGTGCGGTGATGACGCCAGACATGACAGCCGTGGGAGGAGAGGGAGGAGGAGGTGAAAGACTTCAATAACACCATCGTCTTAAGGTATGCGTTGTAAGTCAAGGTCGGTCGGTCGGGCCGCCCGCCGTCTCCCTGCACCCATCGAGTGCCACTTGACTTACGTCATATACCGAGTGGCGAGGCAGGCACGCACGCGCGCGCGTGCCATCATCAGGCACGCTGACGGACTCGCTATATAGAGGAGACGCGAGATTCCTGAAGGAGGAGGGGGCGGGCGGGCGGCGGCCTCCTCCTCCTCCGCCGTGCGAGAGCATCGCCTTTAAGTACCTGTCGCCCATGAGCTCGTGAGGGACACCTTCAGACACCCTTAGCTCATCATGAGGAGTGTTGTGAGACAGACTGGTACCCTGCCGATCTTGGATAAAAAAAAAAAAAAAAAAAATTAGCTCCAAAATATACCTATTGTTAATTCTTTCCTAAATGAATCTCGTCTTGAGAGTCAGACAAAAGAAGGATGTGGTGTGTGTGTGTGTGTGTGTGTGTCCGGCACCTTATACCAAGAACGAGGCCGGTGGGGAAGTGGCACACAAGTTGAGGAACCCTGGCTGGCTGAACCCAACCTCATCCACTACCACGTCATAGTCCACACACACACACACACACACACACCGACACTCGCTTCCTCTCCTCGTGCGTAAAACATCCTCTGGTTTTACCTCTTGGTCAAGACCGTGCACACGTGTTACTGCTGTGTGTGTGTGTGTGGTGGGGCGCCTACGTGGGTAAAGTGTGGTGCAACCGACGCGCCGCCGCCCCGGTGTGCTTAGAGGAACGTCTCGAAGTTCATAAGAAAAAAAAATATTCCTATAGTAAACTGACCAACGAAGAGCTCCAGGTCGCGAGTCGAATCTCAAAGGAATTAAATCCCGTTAGAGAGAGAGAGAGAGAGAGAGAGAGAGAGAGAGATGGGAGTATTTCTTGGTAGTGGAGGCAACGTACGCAGCCAGCTTCGCTTGGAATGGGAGCGACGAAGCAATATGGTCGGTCACGCAACCCCAAGAAGAGATGCTATGGTCTACCACGGCGCCTCACACCACACACACACACACACCAACATCCTCTCCTCGACACACACACTATATCCTTCTCAAACGACACCAGGGATATCACCTTACCCTCCTCCTGTACGGGGATCGAACGCACCTCACACAGGAAAAGTAAAAACAAAAGTACGAAGCGTGTCCCATTCCAAATTCTAAGAGACTAGAAATGAAGACGCGACGATCAAATACACAAAGTATACATTATAAATCTAACTTCTAGAGCAAGATGGTACGACTCTCGTGTGCGCCATGGAACGACTCTCGAGCACGACGGCAAACCACCCTTGCACACAACGACCTAACCCCCAAGGGATATACTGAAACGACCGGGACACTTATATCCCTAAGGGATTGTACAGACCCGTGCTCTGGGACACTCACGGGTCGTGCCACGCTCCCAGTACTTCTGGCCACAGTAATCCCAAAACTCCCCCCAACCACCCACCGGAACTCTACGAGTGAGGGACTCCCCCATCCCCCCCACGGCAGCAGGAACTCTACGAGGGAGGGAAGGAGAGGGAGTGAGGTATCCCACGTGTTCACCTGCTCGCCAGCCCAGCTGACTGGTAGGCCACGTGTGCACCTAACACGACCACTCATCCGCCCGAATTCACTTTAATTACTTTTAAACGCAATTACATACATCATATTACTCGACATTCCAAGCACGGGATATATATATATATATATATATATATATATATATATATATATATATATATATATATATATATATATATATATATATATATTATATATATATATATATATATATATATATATATATTATATATATATATATATATATAATCCTTTCTTTTCTTTTAAACTATTCGCCATTTCCCGCATTAGCGAGGTAGCGTTAAGAACAGAGGACTGGGCCTTTTTTGGAATATCCTCACCTGGCCCCCTCTGTTCCTTCTTTTGGGAAAAAAAAAAAATCATTATTTGCATGTCATTTACACTGAAACATGAGCACCCAACGTGGACAGGTGTGGGGTACAAGGTTATTTTCCAGGTCTACGACACTTACCCTGAGGCCAAGCGAGCATTAAAGTGCTACACCGTATTTCACACGAGCATTACAAAGGACAGCCTCCCTTATACACCTTCACACTCGGGTCCTTTTAAGATTGCCTCTCTACAACTACATATAGACTGCCTTTCTACACCCATACACAGACTGCCTCTCTACATCTATATAGAGACTTTCACTACATCTATACAGACTGCCTCTCTACATCTAAATAGACTTTCTACATCTATACAGACTGCCTCTTTACCTCTATGTAGACTTTATAGACACTGCCTCTCTACATCGACTCTCTTTACATTAACAAAGAGAATGCTTCTCTATATATCTGTAAGGAGACCGTCTTTCTAAATCTATATAGAAACTCCCTCTCTATATGGTGACTATCTATATAGATCTAACCCTTGGCCAGAGACCCCTAGTGATCTGGTCAAAGGGTCGGGCCATCACCAAACCACCCCAAGCGTCGTACCGTCGTGCTCACGTGGTCGTGCAGCACGTATTCAAAGGGAACTAAACATCCACTGCTAAAGATTTACCAATTCTCTTACGTATGACGTCATTATAACACCCCCCCTTCCCTTCCACAGTATATTCAGTGTCGTTAAGTTCCACTTGAGACGTATCCACCATCTAAACATCAGTGATATAAACCCACTGAATCACTGCCTCTTGGACTCTGTGATCACCACTAGAAAAAATGAGGGGAGGGTGGCTCTTCTCCCCCACCCCCTCGCAGTGCTTCACTCCACATGACTTCAGAAGCAGTGGAGACTTTCACCGCATCACTGTCCACTGCCTGCACTTGCACAGATTGCTTCACTGCCAACACCTGTGTGTGGGTGTTGCTTCACCGCGCGCGTCACTGGTTTCCTAATGCACAAGATTCACGAGATTCACTGTAAGAAGCGTTTCAGTGCCTCAATCTACCACTGCTTCATTCTCAAGTTTCACAATTCATATCACTGTGACGACAGAGGAATCACATGTTCAAACATCATTAATATAACTGTTCTGGTCACCACCAACACTATATTTCACCGTTTATAATTATCACACAATCATGGTTTCACTGTTTAAAAATCATCAGTCATGGTTTCACTGTTCAGTGGTTCGCCGTCAGTAATCACCGCTTCAGTCGCTACGCCTTTCACTGCTTTGGTCACTGTGGGGTTAGAGCTCTGCCATCACTTCACTGTTTCACTGCTAGCCTTTCAATCTCTGCGACTCTCCGTTCTTCTTCTACAGCAGTGATGGAAAAACACCCTTAATGGCTCCAAAAATTTAGATTTCGGAGTGCACAAAGCTTGAAGCTAAAGAGTTGACTTACCTTAAGCTGAAGGCCAGTCCAGCTTTCCCAGATCCAGTTTAACCAAGAGTTGCGTACGATTGCGGGAGGCGAATTCCCAGCGAACTTCCATGTGCAGTATACCCTCGCCATATGGGACACTTTCACACTCGTTCTCACCGTCTTTTTTCCCTCATGATCAATCACCTTCACTGTACCATTATGCTTTCACGATTAAAGCTGACTCTACTTAAAACCCTTGGGCATGACGGTACGATCCTTGTGCACGACGGTACGATCTGCCAACTCTGCCGCGGTACGATCCTTGGGCATGACGGTACGATCCTTGAGCATGACGGTACGATCCTTGGGCATGACGGTACGATCCTTGGGCATGACGGTACGATCCTTGGGCATAACGGTACGATCCTTGAGCATGACGGTACGATCTTGAGCATAACGGTACGATCTTGAGCATGACGGTACGATCCTTGAGCATGACTGTACGATCCTTGAGCATAACGGTACGATCCTCGAGAACGACATTGAGGAGACAAAGGATTGTACCGTCATGCCCAAGGATCGTGCCGCGGCAGAGATCGCAGATCGTACCGTCGTGCTCAAGGATCGTAGCGTCGCGCTCACGAGGGGTCTCAGCTGTGGCCATAGGCAGCGGACCATGGCTAAAGTGAGCGCGGAGGACCTCCACGACCACCGCCATGCCTCCTCCTCCTGCTGCGTGGGGAGTTGCCACACTCCCAGCTCTCCACAGACGTACTGTGTTGTAACTCGTCCCCAGGCCCTGAGGTTAGCTGCACCCAAGAGAACGAGTCTACCCCCCAACCCAACCATTCCTAGTGAGCGGGGCGCCCACAGCCTCTATTCTGAAGGGCTTCCACTAGGCGGACACAAACCCTTGGAGTCTCTGCGTGGCCTCGATGGCTCCTACACTTGTTATTTAAAGGGGGCCTTTCCGGCAACACACCCTGGGTAAGGAGGGCACCTACACCCTAGTGCACAGGGCTGTGGACGCCTCACGCCCTAGCCAACGGGCGTGAGGGCTCTCGTCGGAGGGAGGGTTGAGGATCGCAGCCTAAGGTTATCTCCGTGTCACCCAGCAGTGAGGTCTTGAAAGTTATCTTCGACGTGAGTGGGGCGCCCCCACACGGGTTATCATAGGGGGGTGAGGCGACCCTGTATTACCTAAGCTGGGCGCGTCTACAGGTGCGAGGCAACGGTGTGCGAAGCCCCACATGCTCCAGCCTTACGTCACGTCACAACTGAACGACCCACAGACACATACGTATTTACCATGTACCAACAAAAACCACCACAAAGCCATCTCAACTTTAACATTCGTTAATAAAATAAAAAAAAATAAAGAAAATCCAGAGTATGAACACTTGTCACCATCATCAACAACGTCCACATCGCACAAACTGAAAAATACCTGTGGAAATATTCCTCAATTCACCACTCCGGCTCGACAACAGATGTTTCTAGCGAGTCGTATGTAAAATCCGACTATACGAGACTAGGCGGGTCTGCTGTATCATCCAAGTCAGAGCGCTTGAGAGGGATAGCTGTTCACTGTGCAACGTGCGGCCACTAACTGAGCTCTCTCGCCGATGACTGGCTACAACGAAGTAACCTTCTAGCCGCCATTCCCGCATGGAGGCTACGCAATCATCTCCCAGTGTCCGGCCCGCAACGTCGGCCTTCTAGCGCCTTCTGGCAACTACGACAAAGACTTTGGCAACTCTCCTCATCTGCTGACGTCACTCCCAAGACAAGAGCGGAATCAATCGACACGCATTGAGCTCTATCAACGCAAAGGTCACTCACAAATAATGAACAAATGCACTATTCGAAATTAAATAAAAATACATCTGCTATACCACCCTCACTCGCCCACACACCTGCTATACCACCCTCACTCGCCCACACACCTGCTATACCACCCTCACTCGCCCACACACCTGCTATACCACCCTCACTCGCCCACACACCTGCTATACCACCCTCACTCGCCCACACACCTGCTATACCACCCTCACTCGCCCACACACCTGCTATACCACCCTCACTCGCCCACACACCTGCTATACCACCCTCACTCGCCCACACACCTGCTATACCACCCTCACTCGCCCACACACCTGCTATACCACCCTCACTCGCCCACACACCTGCTATACCACCCTCACTCGCCCACACACCTGCTATACCACCCTCACTCGCCCACAAATCTGCTATACCACCCTCACTCGCCCACACACCTGCTATACCACCCTCACTCGCCCACACACCTGCTATACCACCCTCACTCGCCCACACACCTGCTATACCACCCTCACTCGCCCACACACCTGCTATACCACCCTCACTCGCCCACACACCTGCTATACCACCCTCACTCGCCCACACACCTGCTATACCACCCTCACTCGCCCACACACCTGCTATACCACCCTCACTCGCCCACACACCTGCTATACCACCCTCACTCGCCCACACACCTGCTATACCACCCTCACTCGCCCACACACCTGCTATACCACCCTCACTCGCCCACACACCTGCTATACCACCCTCACTCGCCCACACACCTGCTATACCACCCTCACTCGCCCACACACCTGCTATACCACCCTCACTCGCCCACACACCTGCTATACCACCCTCACTCGCCCACACACCTGCTATACCACCCTCACTCGCCCACACACCTGCTATACCACCCTCACTCGCCCACACACCTGCTATACCACCCTCACTCGCCCACACACCTGCTATACCACCCTCACTCGCCCACACACCTGCTATACCACCCTCACTCGCCCACACACCTGCTATACCACCCTCACTCGCCCACACACCTGCTATACCACCCTCACTCGCCCACACACCTGCTATACCACCCTCACTCGCCCACACACCTGCTATACCACCCTCACTCGCCCACACACCTGCTATACCACCCTCACTCGCCCACACACCTGCTATACCACCCTCACTCGCCCACACACCTGCTATACCACCCTCACTCGCCCACACACCTGCTATACCACCCTCACTCGCCCACACACCTGCTATACCACCCTCACTCGCCCACACACCTGCTATACCACCCTCACTCGCCCACACACCTGCTATACCACCCTCACTCGCCCACACACCTGCTATACCACCCTCACTCGCCCACACACCTGCTATACCACCCTCACTCGCCCACACACCTGCTATACCACCCTCACTCGCCCACACACCTGCTATACCACCCTCACTCGCCCACACACCTGCTATACCACCCTCACTCGCCCACACACCTGCTATACCACCCTCACTCGCCCACACACCTGCTATACCACCCTCACTCGCCCACACACCTGCTATACCACCCTCACTCGCCCACACACCTGCTATACCACCCTCACTCGCCCACACACCTGCTATACCACCCTCACTCGCCCACACACCTGCTATACCACCCTCACTCGCCCACACACCTGCTATACCACCCTCACTCGCCCACACACCTGCTATACCACCCTCACTCGCCCACACACCTGCTATACCACCCTCACTCGCCCACACACCTGCTATACCACCCTCACTCGCCCACACACCTGCTATACCACCCTCACTCGCCCACACACCTGCTATACCACCCTCACTCGCCCACACACCTGCTATACCACCCTCACTCGCCCACACACCTGCTATACCACCCTCACTCGCCCACACACCTGCTATACCACCCTCACTCGCCCACAAATCTGCTATACCACCCTCACTCGCCCACAAATCTGCTATACCACCCTCACTCGCCCACACACCTGCTATACCACCCTCACTCGCCCACACACCTGCTATACCACCCTCACTCGCCCACACACCTGCTATACCACCCTCACTCGCCCACACACCTGCTATACCACCCTCACTCGCCCACACACCTGCTATACCACCCTCACTCGCCCACACACCTGCTATACCACCCTCACTCGCCCACAAATCTGCTATACCACCCTCACTCGCCCACACACCTGCTATACCACCCTCACTCGCCCACAAATCTGCTATACCACCCTCACTCGCCCACACACCTGCTATACCACCCTCACTCGCCCACACACCTGCTATACCACCCTCACTCGCCCACACACCTGCTATACCACCCTCACTCGCCCACACACCTGCTATACCACCCTCACTCGCCCACACACCTGCTATACCACCCTCACTCGCCCACACACCTGCTATACCACCCTCACTCGCCCACACACCTGCTATACCACCCTCACTCGCCCACACACCTGCTATACCACCCTCACTCGCCCACACACCTGCTATACCACCCTCACTCGCCCACACACCTGCTATACCACCCTCACTCGCCCACACACCTGCTATACCACCCTCACTCGCCCACACACCTGCTATACCACCCTCACTCGCCCACACACCTGCTATACCACCCTCACTCGCCCACACACCTGCTATACCACCCTCACTCGCCCACACACCTGCTATACCACCCTCACTCGCCCACACACCTGCTATACCACCCTCACTCGCCCACACACCTGCTATACCACCCTCACTCGCCCACACACCTGCTATACCACCCTCACTCGCCCACACACCTGCTATACCACCCTCACTCGCCCACACACCTGCTATACCACCCTCACTCGCCCACACACCTGCTATACCACCCTCACTCGCCCACACACCTGCTATACCACCCTCACTCGCCCACACACCTGCTATACCACCCTCACTCGCCCACACACCTGCTATACCACCCTCACTCGCCCACACACCTGCTATACCACCCTCACTCGCCCACACACCTGCTATACCACCCTCACTCGCCCACACACCTGCTATACCACCCTCACTCGCCCACACACCTGCTATACCACCCTCACTCGCCCACACACCTGCTATACCACCCTCACTCGCCCACACACCTGCTATACCACCCTCACTCGCCCACACATCTGCTATACCACCCTCACTCGCCCACACATCTGCTATACCACCCTCACTCGCCCACACACCTGCTATACCACCCTCACTCGCCCACAAATCTGCTATACCACCCTCACTCACTCACCCACCCACATACCGGTGATTACCACCCTCACTCGCCCACATACCTCTTATACCGCCTTCACTCACTCACTCACCCACCCACCCACACATCTGCTTGTACACAGATTACACCAGCTTCGCCCACCCCCGCCCACTAAACACCTGAGTGGGCACCGGGTCCCCGTCAACCCTTGCAGTGGGTGACCCGTCGAGCTGGATGGGTGTAATGCAGGCTGTGGCAAGCCGAGTGGATGATGGTCACATAGGTGACGGCTGGTGACTTCCTGGTGGATGATGAGGGACACACACATGGGGTAACGGCCGGTGGCTTCCTGGTGGATGATGAGGGTCACATGAGTGACAGCTGGTGGCTTCCTAGTGGATGATGAGGGTTACACGCGTGACAGCTTGGAGGCTTCCTGGTGGTGGATGAAGGGTTCATGGAAGTCTACTGGCGGCTCTCCTGACGGATGAGGACCAGAAGGGTGATAATAGGGCCCCATATATTGCTACGGGCCGAGCGGGTGATGGATGAGAACCAGGCGGGAGGAGAGGAAAGAAGCGAGAGGGTTGAAGCCTGACCACATCTCCCTGGTTGAGAGGAAGGTCTAACGAGAACTCTTGAGGTAGATACGACCCAACTACCAGCCCCATTTCCTCCTCTCCCCCCTTAGAAACGCCCTCTCCCCATTACCCAGCATCACTAACTACCCCCTCCCAACCAACGACCACCACCCTCAACCACAGACAACTCCTCCAAACGACACTGGGGGGACCACCACATGCCCAGACCAGCTGCGCACCACGACCACACCGACGAACGAAACTCCCTATACAAGCGATGCACTAATCTCGTACCAGCATTGCCTCCACGGGCACGGCCCTCCTCCCACACACACACGCACAGGGTGGAACACACACACTCCCCGTACTGTAAACACAGGCAGACAAACACTGCTTACATATACCATTATTTACACACAATACGGTACCCTAACGAGCCAATGGGACATCTAAATTCTACAACAACAGACTCTTGTTACTGTATTCGATGCCACCGATTCTCTCTCTCTCTCTCTACGACTTCCCAGTCCAAAATATGGACGACCAGCGCTCCGAGGAGGAAGACGAGACAACGTCCCGCGCGGCGCGACCCCAACACCACTACTCTGGGGCTCTGGCCGACCTTCGGTCCGCCCCAATGACCAACAACACAGTAAGGCCTGTGGTCGGCGACCCTGGTGACTTTATTATAAAAGACCCGCAGGCCTACTACACGTACCCGCGAGAGCCCCGGGGGTCATCACGGACATTAAACTATTGATCAAACTATCCCCTCCCCTCCCCTCAACCACCCACACTACCTGCACCTCTGACGCCTCTATTTCCTGGTGGAGGGCGCTGCGCAGCCTTGGGAGGCTGCCCCCAACTCCCCTCCTCTCCCTCCCAAATCAGGGGAACAACAACAACAGCACACAATCCGTTTTCCTTGCGGTGATCTTCGAAGCCTTCCATGCCTATCTGATGTCATGTACAGCCTCTTCTGAGATACACTTCCTACATCTCGTGCGTGAATAACTCGTCTATGTTCCAAGGAGGGTTTAACACGCCAGTGGTCCACGGGGGGGTTAACACGCCAGTGGTGCCCGTCGCTCAAACAGTTCTGCCCTTTTGGCAAACCTAAACGCGCGCCTGTGTCCTTCGCACATTACTGAACCCGCTCATAACATCCACCTTAAAAGGCGCGTGTACTTACGACAAAACAACATTCTCGTCTGGAGGGTTAACGCTGGTTTGAAAGAGCAGCAATACGTTTTTTGTCTCCTTTGTTTGCAGAATCCAGCCTATCATTTTTTTTCTCTTTTTACGAAGCAACGGTGAAGTTTGCTTGTTGAAGATAAGGTCATCCGACATTCATTTCTAGACCTTTTAACATTGTTTCAGCATGTTCGCCACTATCACGTATTCGGATAAATCTCTTTACTTCCCTCACGGGATGGAACCCGGCTGAAACTTGAGACCCAGTGAGGAGCCTATCAAGCCTCAGTGGCCCCCACTTGCAAGGCTTCAAGTGACATCCGAGTGAAGCTTTGCAGTGCCTTCTATATATGGGGATTTTTCAACCCCCCCCCCCTCGGTGTAGTCATCTCAAAATGACGGTGCGAGGCTGTGGGAGGTGATGTTCATAGCTTGAAGTGAACATCATTTGTGGCAATTAGAGTCAAGGTGTTAACCCTTTCCGAATGGTTCACAGCTGTGTGCTGGCCAATAGCCAGTCTTCTGTCTCATTCCACAGGGTGGCGAGTCGGTGTACATAATGTATATATATACATATACATCAAGTCTTCGTCTTAACACATACATGCGCTTGTCAAGGTTCGCCATCCTAGTGGTCAACATCTGCAAAGACGAGTACACTGACACACTTTTTTTTTCTCTCCATCGTGCGGGACCTGTACGAGAATTTCATCCAGCTGTAGCAGCACGACCGTGCTGGCTTGGTCTACAGAGCCAGGAAAGTGTGCCAAGTCCCTCTAGTAGGAGGAGGGGTGTCCCTCATCACAAGGTCTACTGGTTCACGCTCGCTTGGCCTGGGATACACCATGTCGACATCTGTACTCAAAGTTGTAGAATGGCGGGCAGACAGAGGCACACACATAGACCCAGGTTTGCACACAAGCCAGACTTCATGCCTAGACAGAGGGCCATGTGTGTGCCTTCTTGGAGACCAGTGGGAGGATGTGCTCAGGCAAAGACTCTCCCTCCCTCCCTCACTCTGCACCCTCCTCACACACCGACGTCTCCTCAACCCCTCCTAAACATGAGGAGGAAGACGCACTCTACCTTATCCTCTTACCTTCTCGCAAACAGCGCACACGAACCGATCCGACTCATAGAAAAAGTAACCAGTTCCGTATGGCAATGATAACACGTATTACACTGCGTGTGTGTGTGTATTACGGGGAGAGTTTTACACGTGTGTTGCCTAGTCTCAATCTTGAATATATGTACCATGTCTACTCCTATATATATATATATATATATATATATATATATATATATATATATATATATATATATATATATATACTGTACATACTTAACCGCACACACACACGCACACAAAGACATACACACACAAGCTTAAGCTGTGTGTGTGCGCGCGCGCGCGTGTGTGTGTGTGTGTATGAAAATTCTGCCCCTAACTACAGTGTATTCTAGCATTTCTACAGGACCATACCTGCAGTCAGCTATAAAGCACAAGGTCAACAACAAAAGTGTCATAACAACGAACCGTTGTTATGGGGCAACTTGACACAGTCTCGATGTCAGGTGAAGGTCTTCTCGCTGTGACCAGTAGAGCTAGTGGCGCCACCACCGCCAACCATACCTGTGCAGGGGAGAGAGAAGAGAGAAGGGCGCGTCTTAATGGTCTATGGTTCCTTCAGGAGGTGAGGGGAGGGAGGGAGGGACGGGTGTCAATAATGCACTGATACAGTTCATCACTTCTCTCAAAAAGGGAACATATACATATTCATACTACAGTCACGCTGCAGTGTATGGACAAGTTGCTGCTTATGGCTGTCTTGGGGTGCCAGCACACACACACACACACACACACACACACAGTCGAGCCAGTTCCGCCCCCACTGCGTTAAAACAGCACATTCCCCACTCAGGGAAGCACCAACAATCTCCCACCTACCTATCTCCCTCCCTCCCACACACACACACACACACCTAAACGCAACCACATCGCCTGATGAAATATCATCACAATCATGAGTGCGCGATGCAGGGATACATGGCAGAGGCGCGTCGGGTGACAGGCCACCGCAAGACAGGTTCCGGGCAATAGGGCTTGCGCGAGGGGGCTGTGGCAGAGACTGGGAAAGACCCCTCGCCTGCATACGTTCCAACTTCCCGGGAGTCACACTCGCTGGCGAAACTACACACTCCTCCCTCCACACATGACTTCACGTCTCTCCACACTACTCCATCTCCCTCCAGAACAGACCAGAACGTCTTAACTCCCTTAAAAAAAAAAAAAAAGTTTCCGCACAGAATAAAACAAGTTTAAACTTAAGAACGTCAACGGGATGACCACATCATCATCATCAAACTTGGAACCAGCATCAGCTTACGAGTAATTAAGTCGTGGTGGTGGTGGGGGCGAACGTCTAGATGGGTCAATACACAATTTCCGCTGGGATAATATATATATATATATATATATATATATATATATATATATATATATATATATATATATATATATATATATATAATTCCCACCTGTATTAATGGAGAGGAGGCCCTTCCTCCTCCTCCCCCCGTGTGTAGGCTCACGCCGGGGCAGGAAACGCACGCCCCGTGTTCGGCGGGCGGGTCTGGCTGGCTGGGTACGTCGTCAGCCCCCAAGCCCTGGACCGCTCTGGGTACACACGAGAGTCGGGAGAGTGAGAAGTCTAGGGCCAAAGATTTTCCAGCGGAGTGTGTGTGCGTGTGCTCAGCCAAGCATGGACAACCCCCCAACGCCTGACCCAGATGTGACCCCTGCTGCTTCCACCCCTCCCCAGGTGGAGCACCTGCGGCAGCAGGTCACACACACACACACGGAAAGTCCCCACCTTACGTACAGCCCACACACACAACCCAGAAAACAGTGACTCCAATTCCCCCCCCCCCCCCCCCCCCCCCGATAATCCTCCCCTCCTCCCCTGTGGGATCAAGACAATCCCCACCGACACTTCCCAGTGATTCCTCCCCACACACAGACGCCGCCACAGTGTCAGAACTCTCTAAAGTTTAACATCAGTAAGAAAGGATGTATGTATATACGTGTATATGGGCGGGGTGGTCCATTCTTACGCGCTTCCTTGCGCTACCTCGCTGACGCGGGAGACAACGACGAAGTATAATAAATATAAACACACACACACACACATATATATATATATATATATATGTATATATATATATATATATATATATATATATATATATTTTTTTTTTTTCCTACGAGTCCACGGGGAAATCAAACACGGTAAATTCCCAAGTGCACTTTCGTGTAATAAGCACATCAGGGGAGATACAAGGAAAATATAACAATCAGTTGACATACAACGAAGAGACGTACCTATAATATAATATATATATATATATATATATATATATATACGTAGACCAAGTTGAACGTTTAAATCGAAAACAAAAAACATCTCTCAGAAGCATATGCTGGACCTTCATCCAACACGATTCAAAATAAACCTGCCAGCGATTCGCGATTCGTGCCAATCGTACGCTCACGAATCTTTTCTCTATCCTCGGAATATCGAACTGTGAACCACCGTCCGAAATTACTTCGGGGCGAAAAACAGACAATACAAATGAAATAAAGGTCAGAATAAGTGGTGAAGGAGGGGGGGGGGGGAGGAGGGAATCGCATGACTTGAAACTTGATCCAAGAGACACCAGGGGTCTCTCGCATCGGCCGTGACCTGCGCGACGAGTGAGGTCACAGGTGCGAAGGATATGATGTGGGTGGCGGTCAGGTCAGGTCAGGCCAGGCGGGTGACCTACTTAAGAGCTGAGGGCGTGGGTCACCCGGCCAACACGCGCCCGCCGGCCGGTTCCCAGAGCCCCCACCCACGCCTCCAAACATAGCCCCCTCTCCCACCCACACACACACACTTCCCATTCCATCTTCATCAACCCACTTCTAACCAGACCCGTGTGGAGATGGTGAACTTTCCCATTCCGCGAAGGGGGAAGAAACAAACACCATCCACCACCACCACCACCAGCCTATCCCCTCCACACTAACATATCCAGCCACAAACTTCCTCCTCCCCCAACCAGTGTGGTGGGTGTGTGTGTGTGTGTGTGTGTGTGTGTGTGTGTGTGTGTGTGTGTGTGTGTGTGTATAGAGGGGGAGGGATGGTGGTGGGGGCGTATGAGGCCACGGCGGAAAATATAGCACAAAAAATCAATATCCGGCAGCATCAGCACGAGCAACACCGCCTCCTCTCGCCCCCGCAAAGATATTTCCAGGAAATCAATCAATGTAAAGTAGGTTTCCAGGCAGAAGAGAACCTGGAAATCACTGTGGTTCCAGCATTCCAGAGGTTCCTCCCAACCCCCGGAACTTGCTAAGAAGCGAGGGTATACGGAGAATGAGGTGGAGAGGAAACCCCAGCAGCAGCTGTTGCATGGCTGGCTAGCTGCTGACTTCGAGAACTACTTTGCATACTTGTCCAGGAGGTTCCGTTAACCTGTGCACGCGGCCTTGAGAACAACAAGCCTGCCACACACACACGACCTCCTCTACCACAACACATACACGTACACACTACCTCCATCACACCACACACACACACACGCTACTTCCTCCACCACACACACACACACACACACACACACACACACACACACACACACACACACCATCTCCAACACACCACACACACACCACACACATACACCATCTCCTCCGACACACACACACACACACACACGCTACCACCTCCACCAGACACACACACACGCTACCACCTCCACCACACACACACCTCACACTAGACTTGCCACCGCTCCCTCATTCTGTCTAGGCTCGGCTCCAGCATGCAAGACTGGGTGACGGGAGAAAGCTTAGAAAAGCTGGCGTGAAGGATAATACTGCAGCAGCCACAAGGAAGCCATGAAAAACTGAGGGAAAAAAAAAAGAAAACCAGACAGTCAACTTGCGACTATACCCAACACACGGTTTTGGCCATGTTAATGAAATGCATAGAAATGTTCACGGCTGTTCCAGAGAGAGAGAGAGAGCTCTCACGGGGGTATATTTTTCTCGTGTAATATCAACGCACAATGCGACTGGATATGATATGATGTTTGTCATGTACAGAACCAGATTGGCCAGGCCTGTGTGGGGGTGGGTGTAGTAAACATATCCTCCTGTGGGCTGGGGGGATGAGGGGGAGCAGCAGCAGGCAAGCATGCCATCGCTACAGAGCCTAAAACCTTAATCAATACCGCACACACGCGCGCGCGGGGTCAGCTTCCATACCAGACATCCTATTTTTCACCGTGGTAGAGATGAATACGGTGGTGGTGGCTGAGGTAGGACGACACCGAGAGGTTCGTGACCTCTGAGGTATATTCCCCCCCCCCCCCCCTCCGCAGCAGGATGGGTCAGGGCAAAGGCCAGACCGCAGTAACCAGAGGTAAAGGTCGCCGCTTCGCAGGGCTTCGTGAAGACGTTATGGTCAACGAGGCGCACACAATTCCCAGAGATCAGCAAAGCTGTGGTGGGCGGGCGGGGAGGGGGACGACGACGTGGGGTGGAGGAGGAGGAGGCGCTAAGGTTCAGTAAAGGCGTCAACTCCAGAGGGGCTGGGAGGCGGCGGCCGAGACTCATTGCACTGCAGGTTTGGCCGCTGTGCTCAGAAGGTGCCATGCTGCATGAAACACACACACACACACACAATCATTAGTACTCGTGGAAGGTATCCAGACGAGAAACCATCGTCTTCAGTTGAAGTAAAGCATCAAACGAGACGACGAAATTACAGAAACTCACAAAATGGAACGAGTAAACCCAAAATATACATTCGGATCGAAGCGAATCCCTCTACGCAGTTGAGGCCCGTGAACCAAACTCACGATTTATATTTGAAACTAAGGAAAAAAAAAAAGGCTTCATATAAGATGATATCTTGTTGCAGAATCAACTATATACAGAGACGCCAACACGGTACTACATCATGGAAGACGACGTAAGCTGGCCTCATTACCAAGCTTCCTAAGTTTGCCTACGTGATAATTTGAAGCAAGGGGAGGAGAACGTACGCACCTTACAAAGCCAGCGAAGGTTATTTGGCAGGACAGACGACACAGAATTTAACCAGGAGGAAAGAGCGAGACAATGTATTTAAAAGGGGGGTGAGGTAGTGTGAGGAATGCAGCAACTGGGGAAAATCTTCAAGTCTGTAAAACTTCATTAGAATAGCCAACGCGAACAGACGACGTAGAGATGGTACAGTCAGGTAGAGCTCTGTTGCTGACTACAGAGTTCAAGCAAAGTGCACATCACCACACCATCAGAGAGAAATGCACAAT